>NW_026779625.1:0-32500 GCF_030144855.1 Hypanus sabinus
CTCTCTCCCTCCCTCTCTCTCACACATTCCCTCTTTAACACTCTCTCAGTCTCTCTCCCTCTCTCTCTCACACATTCCCTCTCTCTCACACGTTCCCTCTCTTACACTCTCTCACTCTCTCCCTCCCTCTCTCCCACACATTCTCTCTCTCTCACACATTCCCTCTTTCACACTCTCTCAGTCGCTCTCCCCTCTCTCTCACACATTCTCTCTCTCACACACACATTCCCTCTCTCTCACACATTCCCTCTCTCAGATTCTCTCTCTCTCTATACCCTCTCCCACTCACATTCTCTGATACTCTCTCTCACTCTCCCTGTCCCCCTCTCTCTCTCACACACACTCTCAGTCTCTCTTCCCTCTCTCTCTCACAAACATTCCCTCTCTCACACACACACTCTCAGTCTCTCTCTCTCTCTTCCCTCTCTCTATCTCTCACACATTCCCTCTCTCACATACTCTCTCACATTCTCTCTCTCTCTCGCTCCCACACTCACATTCTCTCTGATACTCTCTCTTTCACACACACTCTCAGTCTCTCTCTCTCTCTCTCTCTCTCACACACATTCCCTCTCTCTCACACATTCCCTCTTTCACCCTGTGGTGAACTACATATCCCTGTCTGGACTACCCCCCCCCCCGCTCCTCCCACAGACCCCGGTATAAAGGCGATCGAGGCCTGAGCCCGGCCTCTCAGTCTCCAGGATGTAGTATGGTGCTCACTCAATGCTGGTTCCTTCTCCCAGTCAATAAAAGCCCATATCTCGCCTTACGTCTCAGAGAGAGTTATTGATGGTGCGTCAGACACACTCTCTCAGTCTCTCTCTCTCTCTCTCTCACACATTCCCTCTCTCACACACACTCTCAGTCTCTCTCCCTCTCTCTCTCACACATTCCCTCTTTCACACACTCTCTCAGTCTCTCTCCCTCCCTCTCTCTCACACATTCCCTCTTTCACACTGTGGTGAACTACATATACCTGTCTGGACTACCCCCCCCCCCGCTCCTCCCACAGACCCCGGTATAAAGACGATCGAGGCCTGAGCCCGGTCTCTCAGTCTCCAGGATGTAGTATGGTGCTCACTCACTGCTGGTTCCTTCTCCCAGTCAATAAAAGCCGATATCTCGCCTTTTACGTCTCAGAGAGAGTTATTGATGGTGCGTCACAAACACAGCACTAAATAGTAAACACAACAATAAATAGTAAACCACAACAGCCACATGTCGGTTACAAACGAGCTGTAAGTGTCCGGTGCAGGTTAAAAGTGCCCAAAGCAGAATCAGGTAGAGCAGCTATTCAGCAGTCTGACTGCCTGTGGGAGGAAGCTGTTTAGTAGCCTTGTGGTTTTAGTTTTGATGCTCCTGTAACGTTTACCTGATGGCAGAAGAACAAACAGTTCATGGAGAGGGTGTGAGGGGGCTTTAACGATGCTCCGTGTCTTCTGGAGGCATCGACTCTGAAAGGGGTCTTGGACAGAAGGTGGGGAGACCCCAATAACCCTCTCTGCCCCCCCCAACCACCCCCTGCAAGGCTTTTTTGTCGGCCGCACTGCAGCTGGAGTCCCAGGTTGTGACGCAAAAGGTCAGCACACCCTCAGCCACGCCTGTGAAGAATGTGGTTGAGATGTCAGCGGGGAGAGGTGCTTATTTAATGAGCTGACTGGAACCGAGCACAATACTCTGGAAGTGCGGTCACACCGGAGATTTGTAGAGTTGCAACATGACCTCTCTGCACTTGAACTCAATCCCCCCCCCCCTATTAATGAAGCCTAGCATCCCGTAGGCCTCCATATCTATCCCACGCCTTCTGAACTACTCCCAGGAATTTCAGCCATCTCTGCCAGTATCCCCCTCCAACCCTCCTGGGCAGGCTCCCCTCTCCCTTTATTCCATTGTCATACCGTTGTTATTCCATTGGGCACCGAATTATAGGAAAGATCTCAATAAATTAGAGAGAGTACAGAGACGATTTAGTAGGATGTTACCTGGGTTTCAGCACCTAAGTCACAGGGAAAGGTTGAACAAGTTAGGTCTCTATTCATTGGAGCGTAGAAGGTTGAGGGGGGACTGGATAGAGGTATTTAAAATTTTGAGAGGGATAGATAGAGTTGACGTGGATAGGCTTTTTCCATTGAGAGTAGGGGAGATTCAAACGAGAGGACATGATTTGAGAGTTAGGGGGCAAAAGATTAGGGGTAACACGAGGGGGTATTTCTTTACTCAGAGAGTGATATCTGTGTGGAACGAGCTTCCAGTAGAAGTAGTAGAGGCCAGTTCAGTTGTGTCATTTAAGGTAAAATTGGATAGGTATATGGACAGGAAAGGAGTGGAGGGTTATGGGCTGAGTGCGGGTAGGTGGGACTAGGTGAGAGTAAGCGTTCAGCACGGAATAGAAGTGCCGAGTCGGCCTGTTTCCGTGTGTGATTGTGATATGGTTATATGGGCCAGTGGGACTAGGTGAGAGTAAGCGTTCGGCATGGACTAGAAGCGCTGAGACGGCCTGTTTCCGTGCTGTAATTGTGATATGGTTATATGGGTCAGTGGGACTAGGTGAGAGTCAGCGTTCGGCACGGACTAGAAGGGCCGAGACGGCCTGTTTCCGTGTGTAATTGTGATATGGTTATATGGGCCAGTGGGACTAGGTGAGAGTAAGCGTTCAACACGGACTAGAAGGGCCGAGACGGCCTATTTCCGTGCTGTAATTGTGATATGGTTATATAGGCCAGTGGGACTAGGTGAGAGTAAGCGTTCGGCACGGATTAGAAGGGCCGAGATGGCCTGTTTCCGTGTGTAATTGTGATATGGTTATATGGGCCAGTGGGACTAGGTGAGAGTAAGCGTTTGGTACGGACTAGAAGGGCTGAGATGGCCTGTTTCCGTGTGTAATTGTGATATGGTTATGTGGGCCAGTGGGACTACGTGAGAGTAAGCGTTCGGCACGGACTAGAAGGGCCGAGATGGCCTGTTTCCGTGTGTAATTGTGATATGGTTATATGGGCCAGTGGGACTAGGTGAGAGTAAGCGTTCGGCACGGACTAGAAGGGCCGAGATGGCCTGTTTCCGTGTGTAATTGTGATATGGTTATATGGGCCAGTGGGACTAGGTGAGAGTCAGCGTTCAGCACGGTCTAGAAGGGCCGAGACGGCCTGTTTCCGTGTGTAATTGTGATATGGTTATATGGGCCAGTGGGACTAGGTGAGAGTCAGCGTTCAGCACGGATTAGAAGGGTCGAGACGGCCTGTTTCCATGCTGTAATTGTGATATGGTTATATCGGCCAGTGGGACTAGGTGAGATTCAGTGTTCGACACAGACTAGAAGGGCCGAGACGGCCTGTTTCCGTGTGTAATTGTGATATGGTTATATGGGCCAGTGCGTCTAGGTGAGAGTAAGCGTTGGGCACGGACTAGAAGGGCTGAAATGGCCTGTTTCCGTGCTGTAATTGTGATATGGTTATATGGGCCAGTGGGACTAGGTGAGAGTCAGCGTTCAGCACGGATTAGAAGGGTCGAGACGGCCTGTTTCCGTGTGTAATTGTGATATTGTTATATGGGCCAGTGGGACTAGGTGAGAGTAAGCGTTCGGCACGGACTAGAAGGGCTGAAATGGCCTGTTTCCGTGCTGTAATTGTGATATGGTTATATGGGCCAGTGGGACTAGGTGAGAGTCAGCGTTCAGCACGGATTAGAAGGGTCGAGACGGCCTGTTTCCGTGTGTAATTGTGATATGGTTATATGGGCCAGTGCGTCTAGGTGAGAGTAAGCGTTCGGCACGGTCTAGAAGGGCTGAAATGGCCTGTTTCCGTGCTGTAATTGTGATATGGTTATATGGGCCAGTGGGACTAGGTGAGAGTCAGCGTTCGGCACGGACTAGAAGGGCCGAGATGGCCTGTTTCCGTGCTGTAATTGTGATATGGTTATATGGGCCAGTGGGACTAGGTGAGAGTCAGCGTTCGGCACGGACTAGAAGGGCCGAGATGGCCTGTTTCCGTGTGTAATTGTGATATGGTTATATGGGCCAGTGGGACTAGGTGAGAGTCAGCGTTCGGCACGGACTAGAAGGGCTGAGACGGCCTGTTTCCCTGTGTAATTGTGATATGGTTATATGGGCCAGTGGGACTAGGTGAGAGTCAGCGTTCGGCACGGACTAGAAGGGCTGAGATGGCCTGTTTCCGTGTGTAATTGTGATATAGTTATGTGGGCCAGTGGGACTTCGTGAGAGTAAGCGTTCGGCACAGACTAGAAGGGCCGAGATGGCCTGTTTCCGTGTGTAATTGTGATATGGTTATATGGGCCAGTGGGACTAGGTGAGAGTAAGCGTTCGACACAGACTAGAAGGGTCGAGATGGCCTGTTTCCGTGTGTAATTGTGATATTGTTATATGGGCCAGTGGGACTAGGTGAGAGTCAGCGTTCGGCACGGACTAGAAGGGCCGAGACGGCCTGTTTCCGTGTGTAATTGTGATATGGTTATATGGGCCAGTGCGTCTAGGTGAGAGTAAGCGTTGGGCACGGTCTAGAAGGGCTGAAATGGCCTGTTTCCGTGCTGTAATTGTGATATGGTTATATGGGCCAGTGGGACTAGGTGAGAGTAAGCGTTCGGCACGGTCTAGAAGGGCTGAAATGGCCTGTTTCCGTGCTGTAATTGTGATATGGTTATATGGGCCAGTGGGACTAGGTGAGAGTCAGCGTTCGGCACGGACTAGAAGGGCCGAGATGGCCTGTTTCCGTGTGTAATTGTGATATGGTTATATGGGCCAGTGGGACTAGGTGAGAGTCAGCGTTCGGCACGGACTAGAAGGGCCGAGACGGCCTGTTTCCCTGTGTAATTGTGATATGGTTATATGGGCCAGTGGGACTAGGTGAGAGTAAGCGTTCGGCACGGACTAGAAGGGCTGAGATGGCCTGTTTCCGTGCTGTAATAGTGATATGGTTATATGGGCCAGTGGGACTAGGTGAGAGTAAGCGTTCGGCATGGACTAGAAGGGCCTCGTCGGCGTTCGACGGTTACCCTCTCTTGCGCTCGGACAACCCGTCCGATCTTCCCAATCCCCTCCCGCCCCCCCCGGCTTATTGAAGCTGCCCGCTGGAATTGCGTTGTCACCCATATGCCCTTTCCAGCTCCTTCTGCCACCTCCCGCCATCTTGGCTACGACCTGGAGGCTTCCCGTATGTTTCCCGTAACGTCTCGCTTTCCCCTCGTGGTTTCCGAACTCCACCCGCCAAGATTGTCTGTCTCCTCCGGATTCCGCCTCTCACTCACAGAGGCCCACCACCTCCTTTTCCAGCAAAGTGATCTTAAACTCCCCAGCCGCGGCCTCCTTTCAGTCACCGCTGACTGACGCCCACAACCCCGAACTACGCCACACGTCTGCCCACCTTACCCCGAACGCCACGCCCACTTGAACGCAGCACCTTCAGCCCTGCTTTCTTCACCCTTCCGGGCTACAGTTTAACTCTTTGCTCTGTCTGCGTTTGTACCCAGTCAGGAAGCGACGCAAAAGGTCGGCGCACTCTCTGTCGAATGTTGGTGGGGAGTGGTGCTTTTTTAAACTTCCTCAGTTATTGATGGTGCATTACTTGTAAACTTTCTCTGCACTCTTTCAACCTCGTTTCCATCTCTCCTGTCGGTAGGTGACCAAAACCGGACACAGCTCTCCAAGGCGGGCCCCGCCAACGTCTCGTACAACTCCAACATCACTTCCCGTCTCCTGTACTCAGTACTTTGATTTGTGAGGGCCAATGTCCCCAAAAGCTCTCTTTACGACCCCATCTCCCTCTGACGTCCCTTCCAACGGATGATGGGCCCATGTGTTCCCGGATCCCTTCGCCCTGCCGCACTCCTCAGTGCCCTCCCCGTCCACGGTGTCAGACCCACCCTGGTTGTCCCTCCCGAAGTACAGCACGTCACCCTTGTCTGCGTTAAATTCCATCCGCCGTTTCCCCAGCTGGTCCAGGCCCCACCGCGAGCTTCGATAGTCCCCCTCGCTGTCCGCTACACTCCCGGTCTTGGTGTCCGTCCGCAGACGTTCTGATCCGGTTAACCCCGTTATCACCCAGATCGCTGATACCGATGACCCAGGACCGATCCCTGCGGGACTCCACCAGTCACAGGGCCCCCCCCCCCCCAGTCAGAGAGGCGACCGTCTACCGCCCGTCTCCGGCTTCTCCCACAGAGCCGATGTCGAATCCAATTTAGCACCTCATCCTGCCTGCCCGGCGACTGGACCTTCTTGACAAAACTCCCGTGCGGGGCCTGGCGCAGTCCGTTCCACGCTCACCCGTTGGCTGAGTGTGACGTCAGTAAGACCGAGGAACTAATGGAGGACTCGAGGAACGTGTACCAACCCTCATTGAGGGATCGGAAGTGAAGAGAACCGTAGAGGATTCCAGCACAGAAACAGGCCCTTCGGCCCTTCTCGGGCCTTCTTGGCGCCCGCATTCACCACTTCATCTGGCAGCTCATTCCACACTCCCACCGCTCTCTGTGTGAAGAAGCCCCCCCCCCCCAATGTTCCCTTTAAACTTTTCCCCCTTCACCCTTAACCCACGTCCTCTGGTTTTTTTCTCCCCCGGCCGCGGTGGACAAAGCCTGCTTGCGTTCAGTCTATCCGTACCCGTCGTAATTTTATACACTTTGGCAGTCTGAGGCGTCTGCCCGCTTTGAGCACAGTGATGAACGCGTTTTGAGAGATCGGTGCTGAACCACATCAGTTCCTGTCTGAGAGGCGACTTGGATCCGGTCCAGTTTCCCTTCCGTCCCAACAGGCCCACAGCAGAGGCCATCTCGCTGGGTCTTCTCTCAACCCCAGAACCATAGAACATTCCGGCACAGAAACAGGCCCTTCGGCCCTTCTCGGCTGTGCCGGACCATTTCTCCGCCTAGTCCCACTGACCCGCACCTGGCCCACATCCCTCCATACCCCTCTCGTCCATCTACACGTCCGAGTTTTTCTCAAATGTTAAAAGTGAGTCCGCATTCACCACTTCATCTGGCAGCTCATTCCACACTCCCACCACTCTCTGTGTGAAGAAGCCCCCCCCCCCAATGTTCCCTTTAAACTTTTCCCCCTTCACCCTTAACCCATGTCCTCTGGTTTTTTTCTCCCCCGGCCTCAGTGGAAAAAGCCTGCTTGCATTCACTCTCTCTATACCCGTCATAATTTTATACACCTCTATCAAATCTCCCCTCATTCTCCTACGCTCCAGGGAATAAAGTCCTAACCTATTCAACCTTTCTCTGTAACTCAGTTTCTCAAGTCCCGGCAACATCCTGGTAAACCGTCTCTGCACTCTTTCAACCTTATTAATATCCTTCCTGTAATCCGGTGACCAAAACTGCCCACAATACTCCAAATTCCAACTCTTATACTCAATACTCTGCACTCTTTCAACCTTATTAATATCCTTCCTGTAATCCGGTGACCAAAACTGCCCACAATACTCCAAATTCCAACTCTTATACTCAATACTCTGCACTCTTTCAACCTTATTAATATCCTTCCTGTAATCCGGTGACCAAAACTGCCCACAATACTCCAAATTCCAACTCTTATACTCAATACTCTGCACTCTTTCAACCTTATTAATATCCTTCCTGTAATCCGGTGACCAAAACTGCCCACAATACTCCAAATTCCAACTCTTATACTCAATACTCTGCACTCTTTCAACCTTATTAATATCCTTCCTGTAATCCGGTGACCAAAACCACCCACAATACTCCAAATTCCAACTCTTATACTCAATACTCTGCACTCTTTCAACCTTATTAATATCCTTCCTGTAATCCGGTGACCAAAACTGCCCACAATACTCCAAATTCCAACTCTTATACTCAATACTCTGCACTCTTTCAACCTTATTAATATCCTTCCTGTAATCCGGTGACCAAAACTGCCCACAATACTCCAAATTCCAACTCTTATACTCAATACTCTGCACTCTTTCAACCTTATTAATATCCTTCCTGTAATCCGGTGACCAAAACTGCACACAATACGCCAAATTCCAACTCTTATACTCAATACTCTGCACTCTTTCAACCTTATTAATATCCTTCCTGTAATCCGGTGACCAAAACTGCACACAATACTCCAAATTCCAACTCTTATACTCAATACTCTGCACTCTTTCAACCTTGTTAAAATCCTTCCTGTAATCCAGTGACCAAAACTGCCCACAATACTCCAAATTCCAACTCTTATACTCAATACTCTATAGGACCATAAAGAGAGTGAGTGAGCTTCGAGTTCCTGGGTGTCAAGATCTTCCAGGACCTAGCCTGGGCCCGAAATATCGATTTAATTATTATATCCTGTAATTATAGCTACCAGTCCTCTCCCTACGTTGAAAATAGAGCATAGAATAGTACAGCTCATTACAGGCTCTTCGGCCCACAATGTTGTGCCTACCTCCTTTGGAAACTGCCTAGAATTTCCCCACTGCACAGTTTTTTTAAACTCCATGTAGCTATCGAAAAGCCTCTTAAAAGACCCTCTCGTATCCCCCCAAACCCACCGTCGCCGGCAGCCCATTCCACACACTCACCACTCTCTGAGTAAAAAACTTACCCCTGACATCTCCTCTGTACCTGCTCCCCAGCACCTTAAACCTGTGTCCTCTTGTGGCAACCATTTCAGCCCTGGGGAAAAAGCCTCTGACTATCCACACCATCAATGCCCCTCCTCATCTTGTACCCCTCTATCGGGTCACCTCTCACCCTCCGTCGCTCCGAGGAGAAAAGGCCGAGTTCACTCAACCTATTCTCACAGGGCACCCTCCCCAATCCAGGCAACATCCTTGTAAATCTCCTCCGCACCCTTTCTATGGTTTCCACGTCCTTCCTGTAGTGAGGCGACCAGAACTGAGCACAGTACTCCAAGTGGGGTCTGACCAGGGTCCTATAGAGCTGTAACATTACCTCTCGGCTCCTAAACTCAATCCAGGCAACATCCTTGTAAATCTCCTCCGCACCCTTTCTATGGTTTCCACGTCCTTCCTGTAGTGAGGCGACCAGAACTGAGCACAGTACTCCAAGTGGGGTCTGACCAGGGTCCTATAGAGCTGCAACATTACCTCTCGGCTCCTAAACTCAATCCCACGATCGATGACTGTGCATGAGAGAGAGAGAGAGAGCATGTGAGTGAGAGGGAGGGAGTGTGACTGACAGAGGGACAGGGAGAGAGTTGAGTGTGAGGGAAAGAGAATCAGAGAGAGAGAGAATGTGAGTGTGGGAGAGAGAGAATTATGTGTGTATGAGAGAGTGAGGGACTGTAATCGAGAGTGTGAGTGAGGGAGAGAGAGAATCATAGAAACACAGAAAACTGACAGCACAATACAGGCCCTTCGGCCCACAAAGCTGTGCTGAACACGTCCCTACCTTAGAAATTACCAGGCTTACCCACAGCCCTCTATTTTTCTCAGCTCCATGTACCCGTCCAGGAGTCTCTTAAAAGACCCTATGGTATTCCCCCAAACCCACCGTTGCCGGCAGCCCATTCCACACACTCACCACTCTCTGAGTGAAAAACTCACCCCTGACATCCCCTCTGTACCTGCCCCCCAGCACCTCAAACCTGTGTCCTCTTGTGGCAACCATTTCAGCCCTGGGAAAAAGCCTCTGACTATCCACACTATCAATGCCTCTCATCATCTTGTATCCCTCTATCGGGTCACCTCTCACCCTCCGTCACACCAAGGAGAAAAGGCCGAGTTCACTCCTCATCTTGTACCCCTTTTCCTTCATCCTGTCCGCCAAGGCCTTCTCACGGCCCCTTCTAATTTCATTCTTAAGCTCCTTCCCAGCAACCTTGTAATTTTCTGTCAGGAGTTAGCAAACTTTTCTTTTCTTTTTAACTAGATTTTCTACATCCTCTATACTTAACCATATAACCATATCACAATTACAGCACGGAAACAGGCCGTCTCAGCCCTTCTAGTCCGTGCCGAACGCTGACTCTCACCTAGTCCCACTGGCCCATATAACCATATCACAATTACACACGGAAACAGGCCGTCTCGGCCCTTCTAGTCCGTGCCGAACGCTTACTCCCACCTAGTCCCACTGGCCCATATAACCATATCACAATTACAGCCCGGAAACAGGCCGTCTCGGCCCTTCTAGTCCGTGCCGAACGCTTACTCTCACCTAGTCCCACTGGCCCATATAACCATATCACAATTACACACGGAAACAGGCCATCTCGGCCCTTCTAGTCCGTGCCGAACGCTGACTCTCACCTAGTCCCACTGGCCCATATAACCATATCACAATTACAGCACGGAAACAGGCCATCTCAGCCCTTCTAGTCCATGCCGAACGCTTACTCTCACCTAGTCCCACTGGCCCATATAACCATATCACAATTCCAGCAGGGAAACAGGCCGTCTCGGCCCTTCTAGTCCGTGCCGAACGCTTACTCTCACCTAGTCCCACTGGCCCATATAACCATATCACAATTACAGCACGGAAACAGGCCATCTCGGCCCTTCTAGTCCGTGCCGAACGCTTACTCTCACCTAGTCCCACTGGCCCATATAACCATATCACAATTACACACGGAAACAGGCCATCTCGGCCCTTCTAGTCCGTGCCGAACGCTGACTCTCACCTAGTCCCACTGGCCCATATAACCATATCACAATTACAGCACGGAAACAGGCCATCTCGGCACTTCTAGTCCGTGCTGAACGCTTACTCTCACCTAGTCCCACTGGCCCATATAACCATATCACAATTACACACGGAAACAGGCCGTCTCAGCCCTTCTAGTCCATGCCGAACGCTTACTCTCACCTAGTCCCACTGGCCCATATAACCATATCACAATTACAGCACGGAAACAGGCCATCTCAGCCCTTCTAGTCCATGCCGAACGCTTACTCTCACCTAGTCCCACTGGCCCATATAACCATATCACAATTACAGCACGGAAACAGGCCATCTCAGCCCTTCTAGTCCATGCCGAACGCACTCTCACCTAGTCCCACTGGCCCATATAACCATATCACAATTACACACGGAAACAGGCCATCTCGGCCCTTCTAGTCCGTGCCGAACGCTGACTCTCACCTAGTCCCACTGGCCCATATAACCATATCACAATTACAGCACGGAAATAGGCCATCTCAGCCCTTCTAGTCCGTGCCGAACGCTGACTCTCACCTAGTCCCACTGGCCCATATAACCATATCACAATTACAGCACGGAAACAGGCCATCTCGGCCCTTCTAGTCCATGCCGAACGCTTACTCTCACCTAGTCCCACCGACCCGCACTCAGCCCATAATTCTCCACTCCTTTCCTGTCCATATACCTATCCAATTTTACCTTAAATGACACGACTGAACTGGCCTCTACTACTTCTACAGGAAGCTCATTCCACACAGCTATCACTCTCTGAGTAAAGAAATACCCCCTCGTGTTTCCCTTAAACTTCTGCCCCCTAACTCTCAAATCATGTCCTCTCGTTTGAATCTCCCCTACTCTCAATGGAAACAGCCTATTCACGTCAACTCTATCCATCCCTCTCAAAATTTTAAATACCTCGATCAAACCCCCCCTCAACCTTCTAAGCTCCAATGAATAGAGACCTAACTTGTTCAACCTTTCACTGTAACTTAATTGCTGAAACCCAGGTAACATCCGAGTAAATCGTCTCTGCACTCTCTCTAATTTATTGACATCTTTCCTATAATTCGGTGCCCAGAACTGTACACAATATTCAAAATTGTGCAAATATTCTAATACTTCTCTAACCCTACCCTCCCTTCCCTGCCACAAGGGAACACACCCATGCAAATATTCCCTGAACATTTCTGCTGCGTATTTCCCTGGAAAAATTTGGCAGATGACGTTTAATGTGAATAAGTGTGAGGTTATCCACTTTGGGAGTAAGAACAGGAAGGCAGATTATTATCTGAACGGTGTAGAGTTGGGTAAGGGAGAAATACAAAGAGATCTCGGAGTCTTTGTTCATCAGTCACTGAAGGTGAATGAGCAAGTTCAGCAGGCAGTGAAGAAGGCTAATGAAATGTTGGCCTTTATTACAAAGGGAATTGAGTACAAGAGCAAGGAAATCCTCTTGCATTTGTACAGGGCCCTGGTGAGACCACACCTGGAGTATTGTGTACAGTTTTGGTCTCCAGGGTTAAGGAAGGACATCCTGGCTGTAGAGGAAGTGCAGCGTAGATTCACCAGGTTAATTCCTGGGATGTCCGGACTGTCTTACGCAGAGAGGTTAGAGAGACTGGGCTTGTACACGCTGGAATTAAGGAGATTGAGAGGGGATCTAATTGCAACATATAAGATTATTAAGAGATCGGACAAGATAGAGGCAGGAAATATGTTCCAGATGCTGGGAGAGTCCAGTACCAGAGGGCATGGTTTGAGAATAAGGGGTAGGTCATTTAGGACAGAGTTAAGGGGAAACTTCTTCTCCCAGAGAGTTGTGGGGGTCTGGAATGCACTGCCTCGGAAGACGGTGGAGGCCAATTCTCTGGATGTTTTCAAGAAGGAGCTAGATAGATATCTGATGGATAGGGGAATCAAGGGATATGGGGACAAGGCAGGAACCGGGTATTGATAGTAGATGATCAGCCATGATCTCAAATTGGCGGTGCAGACTCGAGGGGCCGAATGGTCTGCTTCTGCACCTCTTGTCTATTATCTTCCTCCTTTCCTGCAGCCGTGACACTATCTCTGATCAACAGTGCCACGCCCCCACCTCTTTTGCCTCCCTCCCTGTCCTTTCTGAAACACCCCAAGCCCGGCACTCTCAGCAGCCATTCCTGCCCCCGAGACGTCCGTTAACGGCCACAACGGGGGGGCCACGACCTGTGCAGCTATAGAGAAGGCCAGACAGCCGATATCACAGGATCGCAGGACAAAGGAGCCGAAGCGGGCCCCTTCGGCCCATCGAGTCCTCTCAGCCCCTCCGCCATGAGCTGAACTATTCTCCCGTCTAGTTCCAATTCCCGGCTTTTCCCCCCGCCCCCACTCCCCCCGTCCCTTGATATCCCTGACCAACCTGTCAATCTCCTCCCTAAAAACCCTCAATGGTCGGGCCTCCACAGCTGTATATGTCAAAGAATTCCGGAAAATTCTTCTCATCTCTGGTTTAAATGGGTACCCTCTAATTGTAAAACTGTGACCTCCAGTCCTGGACTCACCCACCCACCAAGGGGAACAGCCTTTCCACATCTACTCTGTCCAACCCTTTCAACATTCGAAGTGTTTCTATGAGATCCCCTCTCACTCTTCTGTACTCTGACGAATACGGTCCAAGAGCTGACAAACGCTGCTCGTACATTGGCCCCTGCGTTCCAGGAATCATCCTCGCGAATCTTCTCTGAACCCCCTCCAACGCCAGCACGTCCCTTCTAAGATGGGGGGGGGGGGCGCCCCGAAAGTGCACACGGTATTGCAAGTGGGGTCTCACCAGAGCCTGATCAACACCTCCTCACTCTTGGACACTATTCCTCTTGAAATGAACGCCAACATAGCATTCGCCGATCCGACCTGGCGGTTGTGGTGAACTGCGTGTGCCTGTCTGGACATGCCCCCTGCTGACTGCTCCTGTGGCTGCTCCCACAGACCCCTGTGTAAAGGCGATCGAGGCCTATGCTCTCTCTCGGTCTCCAGGATGTAGTATGGTGCTCACTCACTCCTGGTTCCTTCTTCCAGTCAATAAAAGCCGATATCTCACCTTCACGTCTCAGAGTGAGTTATTGATGGTGCGTCAACGGTTAACCTTCAGGACCCCCCAAGTCCCGTTGCGCTTCCGATTTTTGAACTTTCTCCCCAGCTAAATGATAACCTGCCCGATCGTTTCTTCCTCCCAAAGATGTACAGCCGTTCGCTCCACAACGTTGTATCTCACCTGCCATTTCTTTGCCCCCTCTCCTGAACTGACCGAGTCTCTCTGCGACTTTTCCGTCTCCTCAACACCCCTCGACTCCCCGCTCCTCCACCTGCCTTGGAGTCATCCGCAAACTTAGCCACAAATCCGTTTAATCCGCAATCTGGATCCTCGAAGGACGGAGCCGACTGCACTTCCCCAGAAGGTTGGCGTCATTCAATGTTTGCAGTGAGACGCTGAAGACGTTCTATCGGTCAGTTGTGGAGAGAGCCCTCTTCTTTGTGGAGGCGTGCTGGGGAGGCGGCATTAAGAAGAGGGACGCCTCACGTCTTAATGAGCTGGTAAGGAAGGCGGGCTCTGTCGTGGGCACAGAACTGGAGAGTATGACATCGGTGGCAGAGCGGAGGGCGCTGAGTCGGCTACGGTCAATCACGGAAAACCCTGAACATCCTCTGCACAGCACCATCCAGAGACAGAGAAGCAGCTTCAGTGGCAGGTTGCTGTCAATGCAATGCTCCTCGGACAGGATGAAGAGATCATTACTCCCCAACGCCATTCGGCTCTACAATTCAACCACCGGGGCAAGACATGTTAAAGTGCCGGGGTTAGGACTGAGCTTAACTTACCACTCAATGCACTTTAGTAAACTATTTAAGAACTTTTTAAAAGCTATTTATTAATGCTTTTTGGGAGGGGGATTTTAGATGCATTTCATATTCATACTGAGTTAAATACTGTATGTAATTAGTTTTGCTACAATAAGTGTATGGGACACTGGAAAAATGTTGAATTTCCCCTGGGCGATGAATAAAGTATCTATCTATCTATCTATCAGTGTGAGAAGAAGAGGCCCCGACACCGATCCATCGCCGTCTGGGACAGGAGGGTGGAGGGGCGACCGGACAGGACCGAAATAAGCTGCGGAGAGTCGTAAACTCAGTCAGCTCCCTCCGGGGGACGATCCTCCCCCCCCCCCCCCCCTCCGGGTCCAGGGCAACTCCACGGAGCCCTGCCTCAGAATGGTGGCATCCATCAGCCAGGGGCGCGCCCCTCATCTCACTGTTACTGCCGTCGGGGAGGAGGGGGTACAGGAGCCCGAAGGCACACACTCAGCGATTCAGGAACAGCTTCTCCCCCTCTGCCATCAGGGAGGGGGTACAGGAGCCTGAAGACACACACTCAGTGATTCAGGAACAGCTTCTTCCCCTCCGCCATCAGGGAGGAGGTACAGGAGCCCGAAGGCACACACTCAGTGATTCAGGAACAGCTTCTCCCCCTCTGCCATCAGGGAGGAGGTACAGGAGCCTGAAGACACACACTCAACGATTCAGGAACAGCTTCTTCCCCTCTGCCATCAGGGAGGAGGTACAGGAGCCTGAAGACACACACTCGACGATTCAGGAACAGCTTCTTCCCCTCTGCCATCAGGGAGGGGGTACAGGAGCCTGAAGACACACACTCGACGATTCAGGAACAGCTTCTTCCCCTCTGCCATCAGGGAGGAGGTACAGGAGCCTGAAGACACACACTCAGCGATTCAGGAACAGCTTCATCCCCTCTGCCATCAGGGAGGAGGTACAGGAGCCCGAAGACACACACTCAGCGATTCAGGAACAGCTTCTCCCCCTCTGCCATCAGGGAGGAGGTACAGGAGCCTGAAGACACACACTCAGCGATTCAGGAACAGCTTCTCCCCCTCTGCCATCAGGGAGGAGGTACAGGAGCCTGAAGACACACACTCAACGATTCAGGAACAGCTTCTTCCCCTCTGCCATCAGGGAGGAGGTACAGGAGCCTGAAGACACACACTCAGCGATTCAGGAACAGCTTCTTCCCCTCTGCCATCAGGGAGGAGGTACAGGAGCCTGAAGACACACACTCAGCGATTCAGGAACAGCTTCTTCCCCTCTGCCATCAGGGAGGAGGTACAGGAGCCTGAAGACACACACTCGACGATTCAGGAACAGCTTCTTCCCCTCTGCCATCAGGGAGGGGGTACAGGAGCCTGAAGACACACACTCGACGATTCAGGAACAGCTTCTTCCCCTCTGCCATCAGGGAGGAGGTACAGGAGCCCGAAGACACACACTCAGCGATTCAGGAACAGCTTCTCCCCCTCTGCCATCAGGGAGGAGGTACAGGAGCCCGAAGACACACACTCAGCGATTCAGGAACAGCTTCTCCCCCTCTGCCATCAGGGAGGAGGTACAGGAGCCTGAAGACACACACTCAGCGATTCAGGAACAGCTTCTCCCCCTCTGCCATCAGGGAGGAGGTACAGGAGCCTGAAGACACACACTCAGCGATTCAGGAACAGCTTCTTCCCCTCTGCCATCAGGGAGGAGGTACAGGAGCCTGAAGACACACACTCAGCGATTCAGGAACAGCTTCTCCCCCTTTGCCATCAGGGAGGAGGTACAGGAGCCTGAAGACACACACTCAGCGATTCAGGAACAGCTTCTTCCCCTCTGCCATCAGGGAGGGGGTACAGGAGCCTGAAGACACACACTCAGCGATTCAGGAACAGCTTCTTCCCCTCTGCCATCAGGGAGGAGGTACAGGAGCCTGAAGACACACACTCAGCGATTCAGGAACAGCTTCTTCCCCTCTGCCATCAGGGAGGAGGTACAGGAGCCTGAAGACACACACTCGACGATTCAGGAACAGCTTCTTCCCCTCTGCCATCAGGGAGGAGGTACAGGAGCCTGAAGACACACACTCGACGATTCAGGAACAGCTTCTTCCCCTCCGCCATCAGGGAGGGGGTACAGGAGCCTGAAGACACACACTCAGCGATTCAGGAACAGCTTCTTCCCCTCTGCCATCAGGGAGGGGGTACAGGAGCCTGAAGGCACACACTCAGTGATTCAGGAACAGCTTCTTCCCCTCTGCCATCAGGGAGGGGGTACAGGAGCCTGAAGACACACACTCAGCGATTCAGGAACAGCTTCTTCCCCTCTGCCATCAGGGAGGGGGTACAGGAGCCTGAAGGCACACACTCAGCGATTCAGGAACAGCTTCTTCCCCTCTGCCATCAGGGAGGGGGTACAGGAGCCTGAAGACACACACTCAGCGATTCAGGAACAGCTTCTTCCCCTCTGCCATCAGGGAGGAGGTACAGGAGCCTGAAGGCACACACTCAGTGATTCAGGAACAGCTTCTTCCCCTCTGCCATCAGGGAGGAGGTACAGGAGCCTGAAGACACACACTCAGCGATTCAGGAACAGCTTCTTCCCCTCTGCCATCAGGGAGGAGGTACAGGAGCCTGAAGACACACGCTCAGCGATTCAGGAACAGCTTCTTCCCCTCTGCCATCAGGGAGGAGGTACAGGAGCCTGAAGACACACACTCAACGATTCAGGGACAGCTTCTTCCCCTCTGCCATCAGGGAGGAGGTACAGGAGCCTGAAGACACACACTCAGCGATTCAGGAACAGCTTCTTTCGTAACTACCCTATCTCCCTGTGAGGCAACTTTCAGGGATCTGTGGACATGTACCCCCAGATCCCTCTGCTCCTCCACACTACCCAGTATCCTGCCATTTTTTTTCTCATTTCTAATTTTCTGGCCCTACTTTCTTAAAGATTTTATACACTTGCCGCAATCCTGGGTTTATTTCCCCCTTCTATAATTACGTACCGCGGTGTACTGCCGTGATGACCAATTTCAAAGCCGCGGTGTTAAATCCCGGCCCATGGCGAAACTGTACGGCCCACTCCCCTGTACGGCAGGTACAACCGCCTGCAGAGCCCGTTCATCGCCTCCCGTTTTGGGCCATACAGACGGGACGTCGTCGAATTGCTCAAACGGGAAAAGAATCACGTTATTTATCGTTTACTTCTCGCGCAGCTCGAGCTGGTAAAAACTGAGGAGTGGGCGTAGCCGAGGGACCGCGAATTCCTCAATCACGAGGAACTTTCCGACTACCCGAGAGGTGTTTAGCATTGAGGCTCTCGGGTCATTGACGTTTAATGCTATAGTCTGACCGCTGATGTGGACTGTGCTCCTTGGAGTTTAGAAGCATGGGCAGCGGGGTGGGGGGACCTCGTAGAAACATTTCGGATGTTGAAACTGTTACGTACTTGTGACACATGACAGTGGTGCCCTTGTCACGTGACTGGGGTTGAAGCTGTACTGGTCTTGAGGTGATGGTCTTGTGATGGTGGTGACGTCATTTTCCCACCAGTAGAGATCATGTGACGGGTTTTTTTTACAGGTTATAAAAGGAAGACCCCACCCTGTGAGGAGGGGCAGTTCGTGGCTGGATTTGTCAAGTTGACTTCATGCCACTGCGTGTTTGAAGTGATGACGCAGTTTAGTTGAAGGATGAAGTTTTTATTTAATGCCTAAAGTTTAAAAGGTTATTGCCAGCAGTTTCTTTATGATTCTGCTAGTTTGAGAATTAGTGGAGAGTGAAGATTGGAAGTTCGGAAGTTAAAGATCGAGGAGAATCGCTTTCTACAGTGAAACGGGGGCGACCTTTGTTTGATCCTTACTCGGAAGGATTTCGTTGACTATCTTCGTGTTAATCCCTGGGTTTACCTAGAAAGGATTGAAGGTAGTGGAGAAGGAAAGGTCAGTGCCTTTAAGCCGTTCTGTTTCGTGAATTCTTCGTGGGAAGTTCAACGTCGGGGATTGAAGCAAGCGACGTGAAAGAGAATTTAAATCGTCCTATAAAGTCTCTCCTTTTAAATGGACCGTGAGCATATTGAACTTTTGGCAATACCAGTTTAAAAAACTATTTTTGCAATATGACTTTAAGAACTGTTTGGGCTGCCGCGCCGCAGTTGGTTTCGTTAGTGTTTGTTTACTTTTGGGGGGGGGGGTGGTTTGTTTTCTGTGTCTAATAAACGTGTTGTTTGTTATAAAAAACCCTTGCTGAACTCATATACTCACTGTTGCCTGAATACGTAACAAAAGGCACGGACAGAGTGGATGTGGCGAAGTTGTTTCCCGTGGCGGGGGAGTCTAGGACGAGAGGGAACGACCGGAGGATTGCAGGGCCCCCGTTCAGAACGGAGATGCCAAAAAAATGCTTTTTTTTTTAGCCCCAGGGCGGCTAATCTGTGGAATTTGTTGCCACGGGTGGCAGTGGAGGGCAAGTCGTTGGGGTGTATTTGAGGCAGAGATTGAGTAGCCAGGGCATCAAAGGTTATGGTGAGAAGGCGGGGAGGGGGTGGGAATGGGACTGAAGGGGAGATTGGATCAGCTCGTGATGAAATGGATTCGATGGGCCGAATGGCCGGTGCGTAGCGACTTTGGGACGACGCCGGTTGTGGATATCACAATCGGGACGATGTCTACCCGGCCCATGGTCCCAAGTCTTTCAATTTCCTCTCTTGATTCGGCAGGTTTTTGGCGTGTTTTGCTTATCGATCTCCTTTCGTCGTCTTCAGATCAGATTCAGCTTTATCGTCATTGCCCGAGAACCGGTACAGACCCATCGAAATGCAGTCGGCTGTGTTTGGAGTGGCGACATCGATTAAGTAAGTTGGCCTTGCTAGATTATCGTGTAATACTATATCCAGATGGTTATTATGGGTTGTCCTATCTGATAAAAATGGATAGGCGTCATATAATTTATACATTAATACATTATATATATATATACATTACTGATCTGGATGATGGGGTGTAAATTCGGCACGGAATACAACGGCCGAGACGGCCTGTTTCCATGTGTAATTGTGATATGGTTATATGGGTCAGTGGGACTAGGTGAGAGTCAGCGTTCGGCACGGACTGGAAAGGCCGAGATGGCCTGTTTCCATGTGTAATTGTGATATGGTTATATGGGTCAGTGGGACTAGGTGAGAGTCAGCGTTCGGCATGGACTAGAAGGGCCGAGACGGCCTGTTTCCGTGTGTAATTGTGATATGGTTATATGGGCCAGTGAGACTAGGTGAGAGTCAGCGTTCGGCATGGACTAGAAGGGCCGAGATGGCCTGTTTCCGTGCTGTAATTGTGATATGGTTATATGGGGCAGTGGGACTAGGTGAGAGTCAGCGTTCGGCATGGACTGGAAAGGCCGAGATGGCCTGTTTCCATGTGTAATTGTGATATGGTTATATGGGTCAGTGGGACTAGGTGAGAGTCAGCGTTCGGCATGGACTAGAAGGGCCGAGATGGCCTGTTTCCGTGCTGTAATTGTGATATGGTTATATGGGTCAGTGGGACTAGGTGAGAGTAAGCGTTCGGCATGGACTAGAAGGGCCGAGACGGCCTGTTTCCGTGTGTAATTGTGATATGGTTATATGGGCCAGTGGGACTAGGTGAGAGTAAGCGTTCGGCATGGACTAGAAGGGCCGAGATGGCCTGTTTCCGGGCTGTAATTGTGATATCGTTATATGGGCCAGTGGGACTAGGTGAGAGTAAGCGTTCGGCATGGACTAGAAGGGCCGAGATGGCCTGTTTCCGGGCTGTAATTGTGATATCGTTATATGGGCCAGTGGGTCTAGGTGAGAGTCAGCGTTCGGCACGGACTAGAAGGGCCGAGACGGCCTGTTTCCGTGTGTAATTGTGATATGGTTATATGGGCCAGTGGGACTAGGTGAGGGTCAGCGTTCGGCACGGACTAGAAGGGCCGAGATGGCCTGTTTCCGTGTGTAATTGTGATATGGTTATATGGGCCAGTGGGACTAGGTGAGAGTCAGCGTTCAGCACGGTCTAGAAGGGCCGAGATGGCCTGTTTCCGTGCTGTAATTGTGATATGGTTATATGGGCCAGTGGGACTAGGTGAGAGTCAGCGTTCGGCACGGACTAGAAGGGCCGAGATGGCCTGTTTCCGTGCTGTAATTGTGATATGGTTATATGGGCCAGTGGGACTAGGTGAGAGTCAGCATTCGCCACGGACTAGAAGGGCCGAGATGGCCTGTTTCCGTGCTGTAATTGTGATATGGTTATATGGGCCAGTGGGACTAGGTGAGAGTCAGCGTTCGGCACGGACTAGAAGGGCCGAGACGGCCTGTTTCCGTGTGTAATTGTGATATGGTTATATGGGCCAGTGGGACTAGGTGAGAGTCAGCGTTCGGCACGGACTAGAAGGGCCGAGACGGCCTGTTTCCGTGCTGTAATTGTGATATGGTTATATGGGCCAGTGGGACTAGGTGAGAGTAAGCGTTCGGCATGGTCTAGAAGGGCCGAGATGGCCTGTTTCCGTGCTGTAATTGTGATATGGTTATGTGGGCCAGTGGGACTAGGTGAGAGTAAGCGTTCGGCACGGACTAGAAGGGCCGAGATGGCCTGTTTCCGTGTGTAATTGTGATATGGTTAGATGGGGCAGTGGGACTAGGTGAGAGTCAGCGTTCGGCACGGACTGGAAAGGCCGAGATGGCCTGTTTCCATGTGTAATTGTGATATGGTTATATGGGTCAGTGGGACTAGGTGAGAGTCAGCGTTCGGCATGGACTAGAAGGGCCGAGACGGCCTGTTTCCGTGCTGTAATTGTGATATGGTTATATGGGCCAGTGGGACTAGGTGAGAGTAAGCGTTCGGCACGGACTAGAAGGGCCGAGATGGCCTGTTTCCGGGCTGTAATTGTGATATCGTTATATGGGCCAGTGGGTCTAGGTGAGAGTCAGCGTTCGGCACGGACTAGAAGAGCTGAGACGGCCTGTTTCTGTGTGTAATTGTGATATCGTTATATGGGCCAGTGGGACTAGGTGAGAGTCAGCGTTCGGCATGGACTAGAAGGGCCGAGATGGCCTGTTTCCATGCTGTAATTGTGATATGGTTATATGGGCCAGTGGGACTAGGTGAGAGTCAGCGTTCGGCACGGACTAGAAGGGCAGAGATGGCCTGTTTCCGTGCTGTAATTGTGATATGGTTTTTTGGCCAGTGGGACTAGGTGAGAGTCAGCGTTCAGCACGGTCTAGAAGGGCCGAGATGGCCTGTTTCCGTGCTGTAATTGTGATATGGTTATATGGGCCAGTGGGACTAGGTGAGAGTCAGCGTTCGGCACGGACTGGAAAGGCCGAGATGGCCTGTTTCCATGTGTAATTGTGATATGGTTATATGGGTCAGTGGGACTAGGTGAGAGTCAGCGTTCGGCATGGACTAGAAGGGCCGAGACGGCCTGTTTCCTTGTGTAATTGTGATATGGTTATATGGGCCAGTGGGACTAGGTGATAGTAAGCGTTCGGCACGGACTAGAAGGGCCTAGATGGCCTGTTTCCGTGCTGTAATTGTGATATGGTTATATGGGCCAGTGGGACTAGGTGAGAGTAAGCGTTCGGCATGGACTAGAAGGGCCGAGATGGCCTGTTTCCGTGCTGTAATTGTGATATGGTTATATGGGCCAGTGGGACTAGGTGAGAGTCAGCGTTCGGCACGGACTAGAAGGGCCGAGATGGCCTGTTTCCGTGCTGTAATTGTGATATGGTTATATGGGCCAGTGGGACTAGGTGAGAGTCAGCGTTTGGCACGGACTAGAAGGGCCGAGACGGCCTGTTTCCGTGTGTAATTGTGATATGGTTATATGGGCCAGTGGGACTAGGTGAGAGTCAGCGTTCGGCACGGACTAGATGGGCCGAGATGGCCTGTTTCCGTGCTGTAATTGTGATATGGTTATATGGGCCCGTGGGACTAGGTGAGAGTAAGCGTTCGGCACGGTCTAGAAGGGCCGAGACGGCCTGTTTCCGTGCTGTAATTTTGATATGGTTATATGGGGCAGTGGGACTAGGTGAGAGTCAGCGTTCGGCACGGACTGGAAAGGCCGAGATGGCCTGTTTCCGTGCTGTAATTGTGATATGGTTATATGGGCCAGTGGGACTAGGTGAGAGTAAGCGTTCGGCACGGACTAGAAGGGCCGAGATGGCCTGTTTCCGGGCTGTAATTGTGATATCGTTATATGGGCCAGTGGGTCTAGGTGAGAGTCAGCGTTCGGCACGGACTAGAAGGGCTGAGACGGCCTGTTTCTGTGTGTAATTGTGATATCGTTATATGGGCCAGTGGGACTAGGTGAGTGTCAGCGTTCGGCATGGACTAGAAGGGCCGAGATGGCCTGTTTCCGTGCTGTAATTGTGATATGGTTATATGGGCCAGTGAGACTAGGTGAGAGTCAGCGTTCGGCACGGACTAGAAGGGCCGAGATGGCCTGTTTCCGTGCTGTAATTGTGATATGGTTATATGGGCCAGTGGGACTAGGTGAGAGTCAGCGTTCGGCACGGACTAGAAGGGCCGAGACGGCCTGTTTCCGTGTGTAATTGTGATATGGTTATATGGGCCCGTGGGACTAGGTGAGAGTAAGCGTTCGGCACGGTCTAGAAGGGCCGAGATGGCCTGTTTCCGTGTGTAATTGTGATATGGTTATATGGACCAGTGGGACTAGGTGAGAGTAAGCATTCGGCATGGACTGGAAGGGCCGAGATGGCCTGTTTCCGTTCTGTAATTGTGATATGGTTATATGGGCCAGTGGGACTAGGTGAGAGTAAGCGTTTGGCACGGACTAGAAGGGCCGAGACGGCCTGTTTCCGTGTGTAATTGTGATATGGTTATATGGGCCAGTGGGACTAGGTGAGAGTCAGCGTTCGGCACGGACTAGAAGGGCTGAGACGGCCTGTTTCTGTGCTGTAATTGTGATATGGTTATATGGGCCAGTGGGACTAGGTGAGAGTCAGCGTTCGGCACGGACTAGAAGGGCTGAGACGGCCTGTTTCCGTGTGTAATTGTGATATGGTTATATGGGCCAGTGGGACTAGGTGAGAGTCAGCGTTCGGCACGGACTAGAAGGGCCGAGACGGCCTGTTTCCGTGCTGTAATTGTGATATGGTTATATGGGCCAGTGGGACTAGGTGAGAGTAAGCGTTGGGGACGGACTAGAAGGGCCGAGATGGCCTGTTTCCGTGCTGTAATTGTGATATGGTTATATGGGCCCGTGGGACTAGGTGAGAGTAAGCGTTCGGCACGGTCTAGAAGGGCCGAGATGGCCTGTTTCCGTGTGTAATTGTGATATGGTTATATGGACCAGTGGGACTAGGTGAGAGTAAGCATTCGGCACGGACTAGAAGGGCTGAGATGGCCTGTTTCCGTGCTGTAATTGTGATATGGTTATATGGGCCCATGGGACTAGGTGAGAGTAAGCGTTCGGCACGGTCTAGAAGGGCCGAGATGGCCTGTTTCCGTGTGTAATTGTGATATGGTTATATGGGCCAGTGGGACTAGGTGAGAGTAAGCGTTCGGCACGGACTAGAAGGGCCGAGACGGCCTGTTTCCGTGCTGTGATTGTGATATGGTTATATGGGCCAGTGGGACTAAGTGAGAGTAAACGTTCGGCACGGACTAGAAGGGTCGAGATGGCCTGTTTCCTTGTGTAATTGTGATATGGTTATATGTTCCAGTGGGACTAGGTGAGAGTAAGCATTCGGCACGGACTAGAAGGGCCGAGATGGCCTGTTTCCGTGCTGTAATTGTGATATGGTTATATGGGCCAGTGGGTCTAGGTGAGAGTAAGCGTTCGGCACGGACTAGAAGGGCCGAGATGGCCTGTTTCCGTGTGTAATTGTGATATGGTTATATGGTTATAACTGTTTGTCAGGTTGGTGGCCGGTGACTCGTGGTGTGCCCCAGGGATCTGTACTGGGTCCAGTGTTGTTTGTCATACACATTAATGATCTGGATGATGGGGTGGTAAATTGGATTAGTAAATATGCAGGTGATACTGAGGTAGGTGGCGTTGTGGATAATGAAGTCGGTTTTCAAAGCTTACAGAGAGATTTAGGCCAGTTAGAAGAGTGGGCCGAACGATGGCAGATGGAGTTTAATGCTGATCAGTGTGAGGTGCTACATTTTGGTGGGAATAATCCAAATAGGACACACATGGTAAATGGTCGGGCGTTGAAGAATGCAGTAGAACAGAGTGATCTGGGAATAATGGTGCATAGTTCCCTGAAGGTGGAATCTCTTGTGGATAGGGTATTTGTTACGTACCCTGTAACTGGGGTCTAACCAGCAGAGAAAGAAGAACCCGTTGGAGTCTGGTGGTACCAAACTAAAGGTGTTTATTAGTAAACTATACAATACATTATCAAAAATGCAAATATACATATAAAACAAAGTAGCTGTAATAAACCTAGAAGTGTAGGAATAATAAATAATTAGCCAGGGCGTCCAAAGCGTATATGGGGTGAAGGCAGGGGAGTGGAGATGACTGGAAATATTGATATTGAGGTAGTAAAATGGATTCAACAGTGGCTGGATGGGAGATGCCAGAGAGTAGTGGTGGATAATTGTTTATCAGGTTGGAGGCCGGTGACTAGCGGTGTGCCTCAGGGATCTGTACTGGGTCCAATGTTGTTTGTCATATACATTAATGATCTGGATGACGGGGAGGTAAATTGGATTAGTAAGTATGCAGATGATACTGAGGTAGGCGACGTTGCGGATAATGAAGTCGGTTTTCAAAGCTTGCGGAGAGATTGGGGCCAGTTGGAAGAGTGGGCCGAGCGATGGCAGATGCAGTTTAATGCTTCTCTTTCTTTTCTTTTTAAACCTTTTTATTAATTTTTAAGCAAACATAAATGAAACGTGAATACGGAGAGTTTGAGAGTACACAGTAAACAGTTTAGATAGATATTCAAATATGTGATAATCAATATATAATAACCTCCCAAACTCATAGTATTTATGAACAAAAGAATTTTTTTTTAAAAACCCCAAAAAAAAGAGAAAAAAAACACTAGCCAACATGGGCCATTGCATAATGTCAGATATACACAGTAACGCCAATAACCCCGTACCTCCATCCAAATAATTAAGGATAATAAAAGTGAGGTTTAGGAAAAGACAATTTAACTCATTTGAAAATGTTGAATAAATGGTCCCCAAGTTTCTTCAAATTTAACTGAAGGATCAAAGACAACACTTCTAATTGTTTCTAAGCTCAAACAAGAGATAGTTTGAGAAAACCACTGACATATAGTTGGAGGATTAATTTCTTTCCAATTCAATAAAATAGATCTTCCAGCCATTAATGTAACAAATGCAACCATCCGCTGAGATGAGGGGGATAAACGACTATTATCTGGCAAACCGAAAATTGCAGAAATAGGATGCGGTTGGAAATTGATATTCAGAACTGTTGAAATGATACTGAAAATATCTTTCCAGTAATTTTGCAAACAGGGGCAAGACAAAAACATGTGGGTCAATGAAGCAACTTCAGAGTGACATCTGTCACAGGCTGGATTAACACAAGAAAAAGATCGAGCAAGTTTATCCTTAGACATATGAGCTGTATGTACAACTTTAAATTGTATTAGGGCATGTTTAGCACAAATAGAAGACGAATTGACTAATTGTAAAATTTTCTCCCATTGCTCAGTGGGTATAAGACAGAGTTTAATGCTGATCAGTGTGAGGTGCTACATTCTGGTAGGAATAATCCAAATAGGACACACATGGTAAATGGTAGGGCATTGAGGAATGCAGAGGAACAGAGAGATCTAGGAATAACAGTGCATAGTTCCCTGAAGGTGGAATCTCATGTGGATAGGGTGGTGAAGAAAGCTTTTGGTATGTTGGCCTTTATAAATCAGAGCATTGAGTATAGGAGTTGGGATGTAATGTTAAAATTGTACAAGGCGTTGGTGAGGCTGAATTTGGAATATTGTGTACAGTTCTGGTCACTGAATTATAGGAAAGATGTCAACAAAATAGAGAGAGTACAGAGGAGATTTACTAGGATGTTACCTGGGTTTCAGCACCTGAGTTACAGAGAAAGGTTGAACAAGTTAGGTCTTTATTCTCTGGAGCGTAGAAGGTTGAGGGGGGACTGGATAGAGGTATTTAAAATTATGAGGGGGATAGATAGAGTTGACGTGGATAGGCTTTTTCCATTGAGAGTAGGGGAGATTCAAACAAGAAGACATGAGTTGAGAGTCAGGGGGCAAAAGTTTAAGGGTAACACCAGGGGGAACTTCTTTACTCAGGGAGTGGTAGCTGTGTGGAAAGAGCTTCCAGTAGAAGTGGTAGATGCAGGTTCGGTATTGTCATTTAAAGTAAAATTGGATAGGTATATGGACGGGAAAGGAATGGAGGGTTATGGGCTGAGTGTGGGTCGGTGGGACTAGGTGAGAGTAAGCGTTCGGCACGGACTAGAATGGCCGAGATGGCCTGTTTCCGTGTGTAATTGTGATATGGTTATATGGGCCAGTGGGACTAGATGAGAGACAGCGTTCGGCACGGACTAGAATGGCCGAGATGGCCTGTTTCCGTGTGTAATTGTGATATGGTTATATGGGCCAGTGGGACGAGGTGAGAGTCAGCGTTCGGCACGGACTAGAAGGGCTGAGATAGCCTGTTTCCGTGTGTAATTGTGATATGGTTATATGGGCCAGTGGGACTAGGTGAGAGTAAGTGTTCGGCACGGACTAGAAGGGCCGAGATGGCCTGTTTCCGTGTGTAATTGTGATATGGTTATATGGGCCAGTGGGACTAGGTGAGAGTCAGCGTTCGGCACGGACTAGAAGGGCCGAGATGGCCTGTTTCCGTGTGTAATTGTGATATTGTTATATGGGCCAGTGGGACTAGGTGAGAGTAAGCGTTCGGTATGGACTAGAAGGGCCAAGATGGCCTGTTTCCGTGTGTAATTGCGATATGGTTATATGGGCCAGAGGGACTAGGTGAGAGTCAGCGTTCGGCACGGACTAGAAGGGCCAAGATGGCCTATTTCCGTGCTGTAATTGTGATATGGTTATATGGGCCAGTGGGACTAGGTGAGAGTAAGCGTTCTGCACGGACTAGAAGGGCCGAGATGGCCTGTTTCCGTGCTGTAATTGTGATATGGTTATATGGGCCAGTGGGACTAGGTGAGAGTAAGCATTCGGCACGGACTAGAAGGGCTGAGACGGCCTGTTTCCGTGTGTAATTGTGATATGGTTATATGGGCCAGTGGGACTAGGTGAGAGTCAGCGTTCGGCACGGACTGGAAGGGCCGAGATGGCCTGTTTCCGTGTGTAATTGCGATATGGTTATGTGGGCCAGTGGGACTAGGTGAGAGTCAGCGTTCGGCACGGACTGGAAGGGCCGAGATGGCCTGTTTCCGTGTGTAATTGTGATATGGTTATATGGGCCAGTGGGACTAGGTGAGAGTCAGCGTTTGGCACGGACTGGAAGGGCCGAGATGGCCTGTTTCCGTGTGTAATTGTGATATGGTTATATGGGCCAGTGGGACTAGGTGAGAGTCAGCGTTTGGTACGGACTAGAAGGGCCGAGATGGCCTGTTTCCGTCCTGTAATTGTGATATGGTTATATGGGCCAGTGGGACTAGGTGAGAGTCAGCGTTCGGCATGGACTAGAAGGGCCGAGATGGCCTGTTTCCGTGTTGTAATTGTGATATGGTTATATGGGCCAGTGGGACTAGGTGAGAGTAAGCGTTCGGCACGGACTGGAAGGGCCGAGATGGCCTGTTTCCGTGCTGTGATCGTTATATGGGTATATGGGCGTGAAGTGTGTGAATTTACCATGACTGGAGAGAAGGCCTTTGGGAAACTGAAAGGTCTGAAGGTAGACGATTCACCTGGACCAGACGGTGGAAACCCCGGGGTTTGGAAAGAGGTGGCTGAAGAGATGGCGGAGGCATTAGTCCCGATCTCGGAAGAATCACTAGACTGGAATGGTTCTGGGAGGCTGGAAGTTTAGAGACGTCACTCCACGCTCGAAGAAGGGAAACGATGGGCCCACTGGCCTGAACCCGGTGGTCGGGAGGATGTTGGGGGTCGACGTGGTCTCACGGTACTTGGGGGCTCGTGACGAAACAAGCAGGGCAGACCGAGGGCCTTTGACGAGGCGCTTCGCAGGATAAGGGCCCCTGGAGTCACGGGGAAGATTCCCGCGCGGATGAAGCACCGGCCGGTTGGCAGGGGGCAAAGCGTGGGAAGAAAGGGGAGTTTTCTCTGGCTGCGGGTGACTAGTGGTGTACCACGGGGGGGGGGGGGCCTTCCTGTAGTGAGGCGACCAGAACTGAGCACAGTACTCCAAGTGGGGTCTGACCAGGGTCCTATAGAGCTGTAACATTACCTCTCGGCTCCTAAACTCAATCCCACGATCGATGAAGACCAACACACCGTCCGCCTTCTTAACCACAGAGTCAACCTGCGCAGCTGATTTGAGCGTCCTATGGACTCGGACCCCAGGATCCCTCTGATCCTCCACACTGTCAAGAGTCTGACCATTAATACTATATTCTGCCATCATATTTGACCGAACAAAATGAACCACCTCTCACTTCTCTGGGTCGAACTCCATCTGCCACTTCTCAGCCCAGTTTTGCATCCTATCGACGTCCCGCTGTAACCTCTGACAACCCTCCACACTATCCACAACACCTCCAACCTGACTAAGACAACTGTACTGCGATCACCAAATTTCTTGTTGTTCTGCCACGTCTCAGCCCGGTTTTGCATGTGGAAACCCAAGGACAGAATTGGGGCAGGTCGTGTCTTACCAACGTGGCTAAGTTTTTTGACAAGGTGACGAGGGAGTATGACGAGGGTCGGGCAGTGGATGCTGTTTACGTGAACTTTATTGAAGAGGTTGAAAAAGTCCGTCACGGAGGCTAATCCAGAAGATTAAGATGCGTGGGGTCCGCGTCGAATTGTCTGCCTGGGTTCAGAACTGGCTGTGCAGGGGGGACAGAGGGTATGTGCTCTTCCAGGTTGAAGAAGAGGGCGGGGTACACCATAAAGGACTCCTTCCATCCTGCGCACGGACTGTTTGAACTGCTTCCGTCTGGTAGGCGCTTCAGATCCCTCCAGACTAAGACCATTAGGCACTGGAGAAGTTTTTTCCCGACTGCGGTCACTCTGCTGAACAGTTAACTGTCGGCTAACTATTACTTGGGTTGCACTACCTGTACGTATAATCTATATTTTCATTTATATTTATCATTATTATTGTTATGAGCAGAGAGACAACATCTGCCGGAAGTAAATTCCTTGTATGTGCACAGGTACTTGGCGATTAAAGTCATATTCTGATTCTGCAGGGAGGTCGGTGATCAGTGGGGTGCCTCAGGGATCTGTTCTGGGACCCTTACTCTTCGTGATTTTTATAAATGACCTGGATGAGGAACTGGAGGGATGAGTTAGTAAATTTGCTGATGACATAAAGGTGGGGGTGTTGTGGATAGTGTGGAGGGCTGTCAGAGGTTACAACGGGACATCGATAGGATGCAAAACCGGGCTGAGAAGTGGCAGATGGAGTTCAACCCAGAGAAGTGAGAGGTGGTTCATTTTGTTCGGTCAAATATGATGGCAGAATATAGTATTAATGGTCAGACTCTTGTCAGTGTGGAGGATCAGAGGGATCCTGGGGTCCAAGTCCATAGGACGCTCAAATCAGCTGCGCAGGTTGACTCTGTGGTTAAGAAGGCGGACGGTGCGTTGGCCTTCATCGATCGTGGGATTGAGTTTAGGAGCCGAGAGGTAATGTTACAGCTCTATAGGACCCTGGTCAGAGCCCACTTGGAGTACTGTGCTCAGTTCTGGTCGCCTCACTACAGGAAGGATGTGGAAACCATAGAAAGGGTGCGGAGGAGATTTACAAGGATGTTGCCTGGATTGAGTTTAGGAGCCGAGAGGTGATGTTACAGCTCTATAGGACCCTGGTCAGACCCCACTTGGAGTACTGTGCTCAGTTCTGGTCGCCTCACTACAGGAAGGACGTGGAAACCATAGAAAGGGTGCGGAGGAGATTTACAAGGATGTTGCCTGGATTGAGTTTAGGAGCCGAGAGGTGATGTTACAGCTCTATAGGACCCTGGTCAGACCCCACTTGGAGTACTGTGCTCAGTTCTGGTCGCCTCACTACAGGAAGGACGTGGAAGCCAGAGAAAGGGTGCGGAGGAGATTTACTTGGCGATTAATGTCTGATTCTCTGGCTGGCTGCGGGTGACTAGTGGTGTACCACGGTGGGCCTGCGTTGGGGACCGACTCGCTTTGCGTTGCACGTCGGTGACTTGGACGACGGAATCGATGGCGTTGTGGCCCAGTTTGCAGACGGCGTGAAGATGGGTGGAGGGGGCAGGTCGCTTTGAGGTGAGGCAGAGTGGCTAAGACAGATGGGGAGAGTGGGCGAAGTGGTGTACGGCAGTGCGCTTCGGCAGGAGAAATGAAAGGGCTTTCTGAACGGAGAGAGAAAAATACAAAGCAGAACTGAGGTGCAGAGGGACCGGGGAGGTTCATTCGCAAGTCGAGTGGGTGGTGAGGAAAGTGATTCGTTTCGAGAGGAGTAGAGTATAAAGGCAGGGACGCCACGTTGAGACCTCGCTCGGAGAATTGCGAGCGGTTTCGGGCCCCTCGTCTGAGAGAGGACGTGCCGAAACCTGGAGGGGGTTCAAAGGCGACTCGGGCGAAAAGCGATTCCGGGTTTCAGATGAATCGGAGCCAGGTTGACGTGAAATTTGTTGCGGAGCGTTTGATGGTTCCGGGGCCTGCCTAACAACAGTGGGAAGTTATTTTCTTACAGCAGCAACATGTAACAACACGCTTAGCATCGATGAATAGTGATGAATGATCGGCACGGCGATAGTTTGCCAACGTGCAGTGATAAAGCACAACGGTGTGCGCCCTGCTGACACACAGAGATGAACTGTCGTGAGCGCTGATTGCGTTTTGGGTGGGACCGACTTTCCCGCCACGATCGCGATCGGTCAGGGCTGGAAGAAGGTAGAGAGCCGCGGGTGACCTCGAAAGGCCGTAGGGCCTGATCTGTGCCGTCGGCCTTCTGGGTCTCTGAGTACATCGAGGAGGAGTTTTCCGGCCTCCGAGCGGGCGTTAAGGCGGATAGGTTCACGAAGGAGGCCAGCGGTGAGGGCGCTGGGCCCTTGACCAGTGTCTTTGTGGCTGGACAATAGACAAGAGGCGCAGAAGCAGACCATTCGGCCCTTCGAGCCTGCACCGCCATTCTGAGATCATGGCTGATCATCTACTATCAATACCCAGTATCCCTTGATTCCCCTATCCATCAGATACCTATCCAGCTCCTTCTTGAAAGCATCCAGAGAATTGGCCTCCACTACCTTCTGAGGCAGTGCATTCCAGACCCCCACAACTCTCTGGGAGAAGAAGTTTCTCCTTAACTCTGTCCTAAATGACCTACCCCTTATTCTCAAACCATGCCCTCTGGTACTGGACTCTCCCAGCATCTGGAACATATTTCCTGCCTCTATCTTGTCCAATCCCTTAATAAACTTATATGTTTCAATCAGATCCCCTCTCAATCTCCTGAATCCCAGCGTGTACAAGCCCAGTCTCCCTAACCTCTCTGCGTAAGACAGTCCGGACATCCCAGGAATTAACCTGGTGAATCTACGCTGCACTTCCTCTACAGCCAGGATGTCCTTCCTTAACCCTGGAGACCAAAACTGTACACAATACTCCAGGTGTGGTCTCACCAGGGCCCTGTACAAATGCAAGAGGATTTCCTTGCTCTTGTGCTCAATTCCCTTTGTAATAAAGGCCACCATTTCATTAGCCTTCTTCACTGCCTGCTGCACTTGCTCATTCACCTTCAGTGAATTAATTCACTCCTTAATTCCAGCGTGTACAAGCCCAGTCTCTCTAACCTCTCTGTATAAGACAGTCCGGACATCCCAGGAATTAACCTGGTGAATCTACACTGCACTTCCTCTACAGCCAGGATGTC
>NW_026779625.1:37500-47500 GCF_030144855.1 Hypanus sabinus
TATAAGATTATTAAGGGACTGGACACGCTGGAGGCAGGAAGCATGCTCCCGCTGATGGGTGAGTCCCGAACCAGAGGCCACAGTTTAAGAATGAGGGGTCGGCCATTTAGAACTGAGATGCGGAAAAACTTTTTCACCCAGAGAGTGGTGGGTATGTGGAATGCTCTGCCCCAGAAGGCAGTGGAGGCCAAGTCTCTGGATGCATTCAGGAGAGAGTTAGATAGAGCTCTTATAGATAGCGGGGTCAAGGGATATGGGGAGGGGGCAGGAACGGGGTACTGATTGTGGACGATCAGCCACGATCACAGTGAACGGCGGTGCTGGCTCGAAGCTAAAATTAAGGCAGGAACTTACAGCCAAGAGCCACACAGTAAGCGAGCACCAACAGGATGGAGAGGAGGGCGAAGGTTTTCACGGAAGGAGTCATGTTGGAAGTTGCCCGAGATAATAGACATTAGGTGCAGAAGTAGACCATTCGGCCCTTCGAGCCTGCACAGCCATTTTGAGATCATGGCTGATCATCTACTATCAATACCCGGTTCCTGCCTTGTCCCCATATCCCTTGATTCCCCTATCCATCAGATACCTATCTAGAAAGCATCCAGAGAATTGGCCTCCACTACCTTCCGAGGCAGTGCATTCCAGACCCCCACAACTCTCTGGGAGAAGAAGTTTCCCCTTAACTCTGTCCTAAATGACCTACCCCTTATTCTCAAACCATGCCCTCTGGTACTGGACTCTCCCAGCATCTGGAACATATTTCCTGCCTCTATCTTGTCCAATCTCTTAATAATCTTATATGTTTCAATCAGATCCCCTCTCAATCTCCTGAATCCCAACATGTACAAGCCCAGTCTCTCTAACCTCTCTGCGTAAGACAGTCCGGACATCCCAGGAATTAACCTGGTGAATCTACGCTGCACTTCCTCTACAGCCAGGATGTCCTTCCTTAACCCTGGAGACCAAAACTGTACACAATACTCCAGGTGTGGTCTCACCAGGGCCCTGTACAAATGCAAAAGGATTTCCTTGCTCTTGTGCTCAATTCCCTTTGTAATAAAGGCCACCATTTCATTAGCCTTCTTCACTGCCTGCTGCACTTGCTCATTCACCTTCAGTGAATTAATTCACTCCTTAATTCCAGCGTGTACAAGCCCAGTCTCTCTAACCTCTCTGCGTAAGACAGTCCGGACATCCCAGGAATTAACCTGGTGAATCTACGCTGCACTTCCTCTACAGCCAGGATGTCCTTCCTTAACCCTGGAGACCAAAACTGTACACAATACTCCAGGTGTGGTCTCACCAGGGCCCTGTACAAATGCAAAAGGATTGGCAGAGAGGAGATGTGATCACGGTGTGCAGGGTTAGGCAGAGACCGGACTGGGTGAACGCAAGCGGGTTGGGCAGGGCGAGAGCTAAAGGTCAGGGGTTAAGGGTGAAGGGTGAGACGAGGGGAGAGTGAGGAACGGGCCAGCTCGATGTCAGCATCCGGGGGAGTTTGGACCGGAAGGCGGACGGGGCAGTTTTGAGCCGGAGGAAGCCTCGCTCCGGTCTGCCTCGAATGCGCTGAGAAGGGGAGAGGGCACCGAGGGCTTCCGTTTCACCCCCGCCAACAGCACCTCTCGGCCCACCCGCACAGGACGGCGGGGGTGGGGGAGGGGGCAGCGTTCAAAGCGGAATGAAAGATTTGTTATTGGAGGACACGCGCGGCGTCTCCACACACACAACCGCGGGATTGCCCCTCTTTCTCCCCCCCCCCCCCCCGCAGGCAGATTCGGCAAACTGCGACTGTACGCTGGATCGATGACAAATTGGCCACAGGACAACAAGCTGAACTGTATAAATAGCAACAAATAACCAGAACAGGCGATTACGAGATAAGGATTTCCTCAAAGTCAGATCATCGGTTATGGGGACGGAACAAGTCAAGCTGGCTACAGATAACCAGTTTTATTCAGGAGCCTGATGGTTGAGGGGTAATAACTGTCCCTGAACCTGGTGGTGTGGGTCCTGAGGCTCCTGTACCTCCTTCCTGATGGTTGAGGGGTGATAACAGTCCCTGAACCTGGTGGTGTGGGTCCTGAGGCTCCTGTACCTCCTTCCTGATGGTTGAGGGGTAATAACTGTTCCTGAACCTGTTGGTGTGGGTCCTGAGGCTCCTGTACCTCCTTCCTGATGGTTGAGGGGTGATAACTGTCCCTGAACCTGGTGGTGTGGGTCCTGAGGCTCCTGTACCTCCTTCCTGATGGTTGAGGGGTAATAACTGTCCCTGAACCTGGTGGTGTGGGTCCTGAGGCTCCTGTACCTCCTTCCTGATGGTTGAGGGGTGATAACTGTTCCTGAACCTGGTGGTGTGGGTCCTGAGGCTCCTGTACCTCCTACCTGATGGTTGAGGGGTAATAACTGTCCCTGAACCTGGCGGTGTGGGTCCTGAGGCTCCTGTACCTCCTACCTGATGGTTGAGGGGTAATAACTGTCCCTGAACCTGGTGGTGTGGGTCCTGAGGCTCCTGTACCTCCTACCTGATGGTTGAGGGGTGATGACTGTCCCTGAACCTGGTGGTGTGGGTCCTGAGGCTCCTGTACCTCCTTCCTGATGGTTGAGGGGTAATAACTGTCCCTGAACCTGGTGGTGTGGGTCCTGAGGCTCCTGTACCTCCTTCCTGATGGTTGAGGGGTGATAACTGTCCCTGAACCTGGTGGTGTGGGTCCTGAGGCTCCTGTACCTCCTACCTGATGGTTGAGGGGTAATAACTGTCCCTGAACCTGGTGGTGTGGGTCCTGAGGCTCCTGTACCTCCTTCCTGATGGTTGAGGGGTGATAACTGTCCCTGAACCTGGTGGTGTGGGTCCTGAGGCTCCTGTACCTCCTTCCTGATGGTTGAGGGATGATAACTGTCCCTGAACCTGGTGGTGTGGGTCCTGAGGCTCCTGTACCTCCTACCTGATGGTTGAGGGGTAATAACTGTCCCTGAACCTGGTGGTGTGGTTTACTGCGGACAAGTGTGAGGTATTGCACTTTGGAAGGACAAACCAAGGCAGAACATACAAGGTAAACGGTCGGACACTGAGGAGTGCAGTAGAACAGAGGGATCTGGTAATACAGATGCAAAATTCCCTAAAAGTGGCGTCACAGGTAGATAGGGTCGTAAAGAGAGATTTTGGTACATCGGCCTTTATAAATCAAAGTATTGAGTATAAGAGTTGGAATGTAATGGTGAGGTTGTACAAGGCATTGGTGAGGCCGAATTTGGAGTATTGTGGGCAGTTTTGGTCACCGGATTACAGGAAGGATATTAATAAGGTTGAGAGAGTGCAGAGTATTGAGTATAAGAGTTGGAATTTGGAGTATTGTGGGCAGTTTTGGTCACCGGATTACAGGAAGGATATTAATAAGGTTGAAAGAGTGCAGAGTATTGAGTATAAGAGTTGGAATTTGGAGTATTGTGGGTGGTTTTGGTCACCGGATTACAGGAAGGATATTAATAAGGTTGAAAGAGTGCAGAGTATTGAGTATAAGAGTTGGAATTTGGAGTATTGTGGGCGGTTTTGGTCACCGGATTACAGGAAGGTTATTAATAAGGTTGAAAGAGTGCAGAGTATTGAGTATAGGAGTTGGAATTTGGAGTATTGTGGGCAGTTTTGGTCACCGGATTACAGGAAGGATATTAATAAGGTTGAAAGAGTGCAGAGATGGTTTACAAGGATGTTGCCGGGACGTGAGAAACTGAGTTACAGAGAAAGGGTGAATAGGTTAGGACTTTATTCCCTGGAGTGTAGGAGAATGAGGGGAGATTTGATAGAGGTGTATAAAATTATGACGGGTATAGAGAGAGTGAATGCCATCGAGGCCAGGGGAAAAAAACCAGAGGACATGGGTTAAGGGTGAAGGGGGAAAAGTTTAAAGGGAACATTGGGGGGGGGGGGGGGCTTCTTCACACAGAGAGTGGTGGGAGTGTGGAATGAGCTGCCAGATGAAGTGGTGAATGCGGACTCACTTTTAACATTTGAGAAAAACTTGGACGGGTACATGGACGAGAGGGGTTTGGAGGGATGTGGGCCAGGTGCGTGTCAGTGGGACTAGGCGGAGAAATGGTCCGGCACGGCCAAGAAGGGCCGAAGAGCCTGTTTCTGTGCCGGAATGTTCTATGGTTCTGGGGTTGAGAGAAGACCCAGCGAGATGGCCTCTGCTGTGGGCCTGTTGGGATGGAAGGGAAACTGGACCGGATCCAAGTCGCCTCTCAGACAGGAACTGATGTTTCAGCACCGATCTCTCAAAACGCGTTCATCACTGTGGACGGAAGCGCCTCTGGGCGATGGTCACTGGGGGAGGTCACCGTGCTCTTCGGAACCGATAGTCAGCGCAGGCCCGTCCCCCACCCGGGCGGGCTCACCCTCCTGAAGGCAGCCCCCCACGTCGGGAGACCCGAGACCGCAGCATCTTCCCGGCGTTTGCCTCCGTATCGGTCAGACCCGTCGCTCTGGCCCGAACCGCTGGAGAGGTCGCCGGCAATCAACGCTCGGGCCTAGCTGGCAGGCTGGGAGGGCGGGCCCAGCAAGGCCCGGGGCGGGCTTGCGAGACGGCTTCGCCGAGCAAGGGCGGCCCACCCGCCCGGTTCGATTCTACCCACCCCCGTTCCAGTACGTCCATCCACGGACTCCCCCCACTGGTGGGACGAGGCCGCACTCTCCTTGTACTCTCCCAGGGCTCCCTGCAACCGGTTGGCAGGAACCTCGATTTCTCAGACCCCGCCTCCACCACCATCCCCCACACCCATCACTCTCCCTCAACTCATCTCACATCCGTTTTCCCCTCCTGCTCTTCCCTGTCCGACTGTCCCCACCTGTCAGATTCCCCCCCCCCGCCTTCCTCCAGCCCTGCACCCCTTTCACCAGACAACTTCACACCTCTCCTTCTCCCCCTCCTTCCCTCACCTATTACCCACCACCTCGTGCATCCTCCTTGCCTCCTCCTCACCTTCTCACCCCGACTACTCAACTTTCTTTTCTCTCCTGTCTTGGCCTGAAATGTCGTCTTTACTCTGCTCCGCAGATGCTGCCTGGTCTGCTGAGTCTCTCCAACACTTTGTGTGTCCTGATGAAGGTTTCGGACCAAAACATTGAGTCTTTACTCTTCTCCGCAGACGCTGCCTGGCCTGCTGAGTCTCTACAGCACTTTGTGTGTCCTGATGAAGGGTTTTGGCCCAAAACATTGACTCTTTACCCCTCTCCACAGACGCTGCCTGGCCTGCTGAGTCCCTCCAGCACTTTGTGTGTCCTGATGAAGGTTTCGGCCCAAAACATTGACTCTTTACTCTTCTCCACAGACACTGCCTGGTCTGCTGAGTCTCTCCAACACTTTGTGTGTCCTGATGAAGGGTTTCGGCCCAAAACATTGAGTCTTTACTCTTCTCCACAGATGCTGCCTGGTCTGCTGAGTCTCTCCAGCACTTTGTGTGTCCTGATGAAGGGTTTCGGCCCAAAACATTGACTCTTTACTCTTCTCCACAGACGCTGCCTGGCCTGCTGAGTCTCTCCAACACTTTGTGTGTCCTGATGAAGGGTTTCGGCCCAAAACATTGAGTCTTTACTCTTCTCCACAGACACTGCCTGGCCTGCTGAGTCTCTCCAACACTTTGTGTGTCCTGATGAAGGGTTTCGGCCCAAAACATTGACTCTTTACTCTTCTCCACAGACGCTGCCTGGCCTGCTGAGTCTCTCCAGCACTTTGTGTGTCCTGATGAAGGGTTTCGGCCCAAAACATTGACTCTTTACCCCTCTCCACAGACGCTGCCTGGCCTGCTGAGTCTCTCCAACACTTTCTGTGTCCTGATGAAGGGTTTCGGCCCAAAACATTGACCCTTTACCCCTCTCCACAGACGCTGCCTGGTCTGCTGAGTCTCTAAAGCACTTTGTGTGTCCTGATGAAGGGTTTCGGCCCAAAACATTGACTCTTTACTCTTCTCCGCAGACACTGCCTGGCCTGCTGAGTCCCTCCAGCACTTTGTGTGTCCTGATGAAGGGTTTCGGCCCAAAACATTGACTCTTTACTCTTCTCCACAGACGCTGCCTGGTCTGCTGAGTCTCTCCAGCACTTTGTGTGTCCTGATGAAGGGTTTTGGCCCAAAACATTGACTCTTTACTCTTCTCCACAGACGCTGCCTGGCCTGCTGAGTCTCTCCAGCACTTTGTGTGTCCTGATGAAGGGTTTTGGCCCAAAACATTGACTCTTTACTCTTCTCCACAGACGCTGCCTGGTCTGCTGAGTCTCTACAGCACTTTGTGTGTCCTGATGAAGGGTTTCAGCCCAAAACATTGACTCTTTACTCTTCTCCACAGACGCTGCCTGGCCTGCTGAGTCTCTCCAGCACTTTGTGTGTCCTGATGAAGGGTTTCGGCCCAAAACATTGACTCTTTACCCCACTCCATAGACGCTGCCTGGCCTGCTGAGTCCCTCCAACACTTTGTGTGTCCTGATGAAGGGTTTTGGCCCAAAACATTGACTCTTTACTCTTCTCCACAGACGCTGCCTGGTCTGCTGAGTCTCTCCAGCACTTTGTGTGTCCTGATGAAGGGTTTCGGCCCAAAACATTGACTCTTTACTCTTCTCCACAGACGCTGCCTGGCCTGCTGAGTCTCTCCAGCACTTTGTGTGTCCTGATGAAGGGTTTCGGCCCAAAACATTGACTCTTTACTCTTCTCCACAGACGCTGCCTGGCCTGCTGAGTCTCTCCAACACTTTCTGTGTCCTGATGAAGGGTTTCGGCCCAAAACATTGACTCTTTACCCCTCTCCGCAGACGCTGCCTGGCCTGCTGAGTCCCTCCAGCACTTTGTGTGTCCTGATGAAGGGTTTCGGCCCAAAACATTGACTCTTTACTCTTCTCCACAGACGCTGCCTGGCCTGCTGAGTCCCTCCAGCACTTTGTGTGTCCTGATGAAGGGTTTCGGCCCAAAACATTGACTCTTTACTCTTCTCCACAGACGCTGCCTGGCCTGCTGAGTCCCTCCAGCACTTTGTGTGTCCTGATGAAGGGTTTCGGACCAAAACATTGACTCTTTACTCTTCTCCACAGACGCTGCCTGGCCTGCTGAGTCCCTCCAGCACTTTGTGTGTCCTGATGAAGGTTTCGGCCCAAAACATTGACTCTTTACTCTTCTCCACAGACACTGCCTGGTCTGCTGAGTCTCTCCAACACTTTGTGTGTCCTGATGAAGGGTTTCGGCCCAAAACATTGAGTCTTTACTCTTCTCCACAGATGCTGCCTGGTCTGCTGAGTCTCTCCAGCACTTTGTGTGTCCTGATGAAGGGTTTCGGCCCAAAACATTGACTCTTTACTCTTCTCCACAGACGCTGCCTGGCCTGCTGAGTCTCTCCAACACTTTCTGTGTCCTGATGAAGGGTTTCGGCCCAAAACATTGAGTCTTTACCCCTCTCCACAGACGCTGCCTGGCCTGCTGAGTCTCTACAGCACTTTGTGTGTCCTGATGAAGGGTTTCGGCCCAAAACATTGACTCTTTACTCTTCTCCACAGACACTGCCTGGCCTGCTGAGTCTCTCCAACACTTTGTGTGTCCTGATGAAGGGTTTCGGCCCAAAACATTGACTCTTTACTCTTCTCCACAGACGCTGCCTGGCCTGCTGAGTCTCTCCAACACTTTGTGTGTCCTGATGAAGGGTTTCGGCCCAAAACATTGACCCTTTACCCCTCTCCACAGACGCTGCCTGGCCTGCTGAGTCTCTCCAACACTTTGTGTGTCCTGATGAAGGGTTTCGGCCCAAAACATTGACTCTTTACCCCACTCCATAGACGCTGCCTGGCCTGCTGAGTCCCTCCAACACTTTGTGTGTCCTGATGAAGGGTTTTGGCCCAAAACATTGACTCTTTACTCTTCTCCACAGACGCTGCCTGGTCTGTTGAGTCTCTCCAGCACTTTGTGTGTCCTGATGAAGGGTTTCGGCCCAAAACATTGACTCTTTACTCTTCTCCACAGACGCTGCCTGGCCTGCTGAGTCTCTCCAGCACTTTGTGTGTCCTGATGAAGGGTTTCGGCCCAAAACATTGACTCTTTACTCTTCTCCACAGACGCTGCCTGGCCTGCTGAGTCTCTCCAGCACTTTGTGTGTCCTGATGAAGGGTTTCGGCCCAAAACATTGACTCTTTACTCTTCTCCACAGACGCTGCCTGGTCTGCTGAGTCTCTACAGCACTTTGTGTGTCCTGATGAAGGGTTTCGGCCCAAAACATTGACTCTTTACTCTTCTCCACAGACGCTGCCTGGCCTGCTGAGTCTCTCCAGCACTTTGTGTGTCCTGATGAAGGGTTTCGGCCCAAAACATTGACTCTTTACCCCTCTCCACAGACGCTGCCTGGCCTGCTGAGTCTCTCCAGCACTTTGTGTGTCCTGATGAAGGGTTTCGGCCCAAAACATTGACTCTTTACTCTTCTCCACAGACGCTGCCTGGTCTGCTGAGTCTCTCCAGCACTTTGTGTGTCCTGATGAAGGGTTTCGGCCCAAAACATTGACTCTTTACTCTTCTCCACAGACGCTGCCTGGCCTGCTGAGTCTCTCCAGCACTTTGTGTGTCCTGATGAAGGGTTTCGGCCCAAAACATTGAGTCTTTACTCTTCTCCACAGACGCTGCCTGGCCTGCTGAGTCTCTCCAGCACTTTGTGTGTCCTGATGAAGGGTTTCGGCCCAAAACATTGACTCTTTACTCTTCTCCACAGACGCTGCCTGGCCTGCTGAGTCTCTCCAGCACTTTGTGTGTCCTGATGAAGGGTTTCGGCCCAAAACATTGACTCTTTACTCTTCTCCACAGACGCTGCCTGGCCTGCTGAGTCTCTCCAGCACTTTGTGTGTCCTGATGAAGGGTTTCGGCCCAAAACATTGACTCTTTACCCCTCTCCACAGACGCTGCCTGGTCTGCTGAGTCTCTCCAGCACTTTGTGTGTCCTGATGAAGGGTTTTGGCCCAAAACATTGAGTCTTTACTCTTCTCCACAGACGCTGCCTGGCCTGCTGAGTCTCTCCAGCACTCTGTGTGTCCTGATGAATGGGTTTTGGCCCAAAACATTGACTCTTTACTCTTCTCCACAGACGCTGCCTGGCCTGCTGAGTCTCTCCAGCACTTTGTGTGTCCTGATGAAGGGTTTTGGCCCAAAACATTGACTCTTTACTCTTCTCCACAGACGCTGCCTGGTCTGCTGAGTCTCTACAGCACTTTGTGTGTCCTGATGAAGGGTTTCGGCCCAAAACATTGACTCTTTACACTTCTCCACAGACGCTGCCTGGCCTGCTGAGTCTCTCCAGCACTTTGTGTGTCCTGATGAAGGGTTTCGGCCCAAAACATTGACTCTTTACCCCTCTCCACAGACGCTGCCTGGCCTGCTGAGTCCCTCCAACACTTTGTGTGTCCTGATGAAGGGTTTCGGCCCAAAACATTGAGTCTTTACTCTTCTCCACAGACGCTGCCTGGCCTGCTGAGTCTCTCCAGCACTTTGTGTGTCCTGATGAAGGGTTTCGGCCCAAAACATTGACTCTTTACTCTTCTCCACAGACGCTGCCTGGTCTGCTGAGTCTCTCCAACACTTTGTGTGTCCTGATGAAGGGTTTCGGCCCAAAACATTGACTCTTTACTCATCTCCACAGACGCTGCCTGGCCTGCTGAGTCTCTCCAACACTTTCTGTGTCCTGATGAACGGTTTCGGCCCAAAACATTGAGTCTTTACTCTTCTCCGCAGACGCTGCCTGGCCTGCTGAGTCTCTCCAGCACTTTGTGTGTCCTGATGAAGGGTTTTGGCCCAAAACATTGAGTCTTTACTCTTCTCCACAGACGCTGCCTGGTCTGCTGAGTCACACCAGCGCTTTTGGCCCAAAACGTTGACAAAACAAACGCTTCCTGACCTGTATGAATTGGGAGGAAATGTTATAGACAATAGACAAGAGGTGCAGAAGTAGACCATTCGGCCCTTCGATCCTGCACCGCCATTCTGAGATCAT
>NW_026779625.1:52500-86099 GCF_030144855.1 Hypanus sabinus
GACACAGATAGAGTGGATGTGGAGAGGATGTTTCCTGCAGTGGGGGAGTCTAGGACCAGAGGACACAGATAGAGTGGATGTGGAGAGGATGTTTCCTATCGTGGGAGAGTCTAGGACCAGAGGACACAGATAGAGTGGATGTGGAGAGGATGTTTCCTATAGTGGGGGAGTCTAGGACCAGAGGACACAGATAGTGGATGTGGAGAGGATGTTTCCTGTAGTGGGGGAGTCTAGGACCAGAGGACACAGATAGAGTGGATGTGGAGAGGATGTTTCCTATAGTGGGGGAGTCTAGGACCAGAGGACACAGATAGAGTGGATGTGGAGAGGATGTTTCCTGTAGTGGGGGAGTCTAGGACCAGAGGACACAGATAGAGTGGATGTGGAGAGGATGTTTCCTATAGTGGGGGAGTCTAGGACCAGAGGACACAGATAGAGTGGATGTGGAGAGGATGTTTCCTGTAGTGGGGGAGTCTAGGACCAGAGGACACAGATAGAGTGGATGTGGAGAGGATGTTTCCTATAGTGGGGGAGTCTAGGACCAGAGGACACAGATAGAGTGGATGTGGAGAGGATGTTTCCTATAGTGGGGAGTCTAGGACCAGAGGACACAGATAGAGTTGATGTGGAGAGGATGTTTCCTATAGTGGAGGAGTCTAGGACCAGAGGACACAGATAGAGCGGATGTGGAGAGGATGTTTCCTGTAGTGGGGGAGTCTAGGACCAGAGGACACAGATAGAGTGGATGTGGAGAGGATGTTTCCTATACTGGGGGAGTCTAGGACCAGAGGACACAGATAGAGTGGATGTGGAGAGGATGTTTCCTGTAGTGGGGGAGTCTAGGACCAGAGGACACAGATAGAGTGGATGTGGAGAGGATGTTTCCTATAGTGGGGGAGTCTAGGACCAGAGGACACAGATAGAGTGGATGTGGAGAGGATGTTTCCTGTAGTGGGGGAGTCTAGGACCAGAGGACACAGATAGAGTGGATGTGGAGAGGATGTTTCCTGTAGTGGGGGAGTCTATGACCAGAGGACACAGATAGAGTGGATGTGGAGAGGATGTTTCCTGTAGTGGGGGAGTCTATGACCAGAGGACACAGATAGAGTGGATGTGGAGAGGATGTTTCCTATAGTGGGGGAGTCTAGGACCAGAGGACACAGATAGAGTGGATGTGGAGAGGATGTTTCCTATAGTGGGGAGTCTAGGACCAGAGGACACAGATAGAGTTGATGTGGAGAGGATGTTTCCTATAGTGGGGGAGTCTAGGACCAGAGGACACAGATAGAGCGGATGTGGAGAGGATGTTTCCTGTAGTGGGGGAGTCTAGGACCAGAGGACACAGATAGAGTGGATGTGGAGAGGATGTTTCCTGTGGTGGGGGAGTCTAGGACCAGAGGACACAGATAGAGTGGATGAGGAGAGGATGTTTCCTATAGTGGGGGAGTCTAGGACCAGAGGACACAGATACAGTGGATGTGGAGAGGATGTTTCCTGTAGTGGGGGAGTCTAGGACCAGAGGACAGAGACAGAGTGGATGTGGAGAGGATGTTTCCTGTAGTGGGGGAGTCTAGGACCAGAGGACACAGATAGAGTGGATGTGGTGAGGATGTTTCCTGTAGTGGGGGAGTCTAGGACCAGAGGAGACAGATAGAGTGGATGTGGAGAGGATGTTTCCTGTAGTGGGGGAGTCTTGGACCAGAGGACACAGATAGAGGGGATGTGGAGAGGATGTTTCCTATAGTGGGGGAGTCTATGACCAGGGGACACAGATAGAGGGGATGTGGAGAGGATGTTTCCTATAGTGGGGGAGTCTAGGACCAGAGGACACAGATAGAGTGGATGTGGAGAGGATGTTTCCTATACTGGGGGAGTCTAGGACCAGAGGACACAGATAGAGTGGATGTGGAGAGGATGTTTCCTGTAGTGGGGGAGTCTAGGACCAGAGGACACAGATAGAGTGGATGTGGAGAGGATGTTTCCTATAGTGGGGGAGTCTAGGACCAGAGGACACAGATAGAGTGGATGTGGAGAGGATGTTTCCTGTAGTGGGGGAGTCTAGGACCAGAGGACACAGATAGAGTGGATGTGGAGAGGATGTTTCCTATAGTGGGGGAGTCTAGGACCAGAGGACACAGATAGAGTGGATGTGGAGAGGATGTTTCCTATAGTGGGGAGTCTAGGACCAGAGGACACAGATAGAGTTGATGTGGAGAGGATGTTTCCTACAGTGGAGGAGTCTAGGACCAGAGGACACAGATAGAGCGGATGTGGAGAGGATGTTTCCTGTAGTGGGGGAGTCTAGGACCAGAGGACACAGATAGAGTGGATGTGGAGAGGATGTTTCCTATACTGGGGGAGTCTAGGACCAGAGGACACAGATAGAGTGGATGTGGAGAGGATGTTTCCTGTAGTGGGGGAGTCTAGGACCAGAGGACACAGATAGAGTGGATGTGGAGAGGATGTTTCCTATAGTGGGGGAGTCTAGGACCAGAGGACACAGATAGAGTGGATGTGGAGAGGATGTTTCCTGTAGTGGGGGAGTCTAGGACCAGAGGACACAGATAGAGTGGATGTGGAGAGGATGTTTCCTGTAGTGGGGGAGTCTATGACCAGAGGACACAGATAGAGTGGATGTGGAGAGGATGTTTCCTGTAGTGGGGGAGTCTATGACCAGAGGACACAGATAGAGTGGATGTGGAGAGGATGTTTCCTATAGTGGGGGAGTCTAGGACCAGAGGACACAGATAGAGTGGATGTGGAGAGGATGTTTCCTATAGTGGGGAGTCTAGGACCAGAGGACACAGATAGAGTTGATGTGGAGAGGATGTTTCCTATAGTGGGGGAGTCTAGGACCAGAGGACACAGATAGAGCGGATGTGGAGAGGATGTTTCCTGTAGTGGGGGAGTCTAGGACCAGAGGACACAGATAGAGTGGATGTGGAGAGGATGTTTCCTGTGGTGGGGGAGTCTAGGACCAGAGGACACAGATAGAGTGGATGAGGAGAGGATGTTTCCTATAGTGGGGGAGTCTAGGACCAGAGGACACAGATACAGTGGATGTGGAGAGGATGTTTCCTGTAGTGGGGGAGTCTAGGACCAGAGGACAGAGACAGAGTGGATGTGGAGAGGATGTTTCCTGTAGTGGGGGAGTCTAGGACCAGAGGACACAGATAGAGTGGATGTGGTGAGGATGTTTCCTGTAGTGGGGGAGTCTAGGACCAGAGGAGACAGATAGAGTGGATGTGGAGAGGATGTTTCCTGTAGTGGGGGAGTCTTGGACCAGAGGACACAGATAGAGTGGACATGGAGAGGATGTTTCCTGTAGCGGGAGAGTCTAGGACCAGAGGACACAGATAGAGTGGACGTGGAGAGGATGTTTCCTATAGTGGGGGAGTCTATGACCAGGGGACACAGATAGAGGGGATGTGGAGAGGATGTTTCCTATAGTGGGGGAGTCTATGACCAGGGGACACAGATAGAGGGGATGTGGAGAGGATGTTTCCTATAGTGGGGGAGTCTAGGACCAGAGGACACAGATAGAGTGGATGTGGAGAGGATGTTTCCTATCGTGGGGAGTCTAGGACCAGAGGGCACAGATAGAGTGGATGTGGGGAGGATGTTTCCTGTAGTGGGGGAGTCTAGGACCAGAGGACACAGATAGAGTGGATGTGGAGAGGATGTTTCCTGTAGTGGGGGAGTCTAGGACCAGAGGACACAGATAGAGTGGATGTGGAGAGGATGTTTCCTGTAGTGGGGGAGTCTAGGACCAGAGGACACAGATAGAGTGGATGTGGAGAGGATGTTTCCTGCAGTGGGGGAGTCTAGGACCAGAGGACACAGATAGAGTGGCTGTGGAGAGGACGTTTCCCCTGGTGGGGGAGTCTAGGACGAGAGGGCACAGCCTCAGGATAGAGGGGCGTCCATTTAAAACGGAGATGCGGAGAAATCCCTTTCGCCAGAGGGTGGTGAATCTGTGGAATTTGTTGCCACGGGCGGCTGTGGGGGCCGGGTCGTTGGGTGTGTTTAAGGCACAGATCGACAGGTTCCTGATCGGACACGTATCAACAGTTAGGGGAGACGGCCGGGATCTGGGGCTGAGGGTGAGACAGGGAAAAGGATCGGCCGCGATTGACTGGACTCAATGGGCCAGACGGCCCGATTCTGGCGGAACTATTTGATTCACACTGGGAAAAATGGTTTAACTACATAATGCCTCATAGGCCTGATTTTATTCTCACAAATCAATGAATCTGTTGTAAGAAAAAGATCACTCCCTAATTGTACATAGTTCTTTCCTTTTGCTTGTTTTTTCCTTCCACTCTTTTCTATACCTCGTAGAAATACTTTGTGGACATGATTGCATGATATATATGCGCGATTTCTGAAATACATCTTATGGAAATGTTTGTTTGATGATGAACTTCAATAAGAAAAATAAATTGCAAACGGAACAAGAAGCGTACAGCTCTCGTCAAGACGGTGGACCGAGAGGGGGTTTTGACAGGGGTATAACCAAGCTGGGACTGGGTAAACACCAGCGGGCTCTCTCCACCGAGGCCGGGCGGGACAGCGACCGGGGGCCATGGGTTAAGGGGCGAAAGGTGAGAAGTTGAGGGGGGGGGACTCGAGGGGAAACCTCCTCACTCAGACGGTGGGGAGAGCGTGGAACGAACTGCCGCTGAAAGTGGGTCATCAGTTAGATCGGTCCAAAACTTCCTGCCTCTTCCCCGTAACCCTTCATTCCTCTGTGATGCAAAAACCTGCCCAGCGTCGCCTTAAATATATTCACTGAGGCAGCCCCCTCTGCTTCACGGGGCAGGGAATTCCACAGATTCACCGCTCTCTGGGAAAAGCAGTTCCTCTTCATCTCCGTCCTAAATCTTCCCCCCCCCCCACCCCGAATCTTCAGGCTGTCTCCCCTCGCTCTCGTCTCACCCACCGGTGGAAATGACTTTCCTGCCTCCATCTTATCCGTCCCTTTCATAATTTTGTATGTTTCTGTAAGATCCCCTCTCCTCCTTCTGAATTCCAGCGACTACAGTCCCAGGCCGCTCGATCTCCGATCTCTCCACGTAGTCTCACCCCACCATAAAAAGGGGGCCAACGGGCCCGCTTCGGTTCTGTCGTGTTTGACGATTCTATGACTACATAGTATAAATATACAGACACTGGCTATGCGGTGAACAAGGCAAAAGAGCGCCTCGTTCGCCTCGGACGGTTGAGGAAATTTGGTGCGGGGCCCCCAAAATCCCAAGGACTGCCTACAGGGGCGCGGTCGAGAGCACCCCGACCGGATGCATCGCTGCCCGGTACGGGAACCGCGCCTCCCTCCATCGATCACGGGGCGCGGACAGCCCAGCGCATCTGTAGAGTGCGGACCTCCCACCATTCAGGATGTTTACAGAGACAGGTGTGTAAAACAGGGGCCCGAAGGATCACTGGGGGACCCGAGTCACCCCAACCTCAAACTGCTCCGGCTGCTACTGTCCGGGAAACGGTACCGCAGCTGAAAAGCCAGGACCGGCGGGCTCCGGGACAGCCTCCTCTAGCAGGCCATTGGACTGATGAACTCACACTGATTTGAGTGTACTCCATATTACATTAATATTGAAGTAATAAAATGGATTCAACTGGCTGGATGGGAGGTGCCAGAGAGTAGTGGTGGATAACTAGTGCAGAGTAGTGGGGGGATTTGATTGAGGTATTTAAAATTTTGAGAGGGATGGATAGAGTTGACGTGGATAGGCTGTTTCCATTGAGAGTAGGGGAGATTCAAACTAGAGGACATGATTTGAGAGTTAGGGGACAGAAGTTTAAGGGAAACACGAGGGGGTATTTCTTTACTCAGAGAGTGATAGCTGTGTGGAATGAGCTTCCTGTAGAAGTAGTAGAGGCCAGTTCAGTTGTGTCATTTAAGGTAAAATTGGATAGGTATATGGACAGGAAAGGAGTGGAGGGTTATGGGCTTAGTGCGGGTAGGTGGGACTAGGTGGGAGTAAGCGTTCGGCATGGTCTAGAAGGGCCAAGATGGCCTGTTTCCGTGCTGTAATTGTGATATGGTGAAATGGGCCGGTGGGACTAGGTGAGAGTAAGCGTTCGGCACGGACTAGAAGGGCCGAGACGGCCTGTTTCCGTGTGTAATTGTGATATGGTTATATGGGCCAGTGGGACTGGGTGAGAGTCAGTGTTCGGCACGGACTAGAAGGGCCGAGACGGCCTGTTTCCGTGTGTAATTGTGATATGGTTATATGGGCCAGTGGGACGAGGTGAGAGTAAGCGTTCAGCACGGACTAGAAGGGCCGAGATGGCCTGTTTCCGTGTGTAATTGTGATATTGTTATATGGCCCAGTGGGACAAGGTGAGAGTCAGCGTTCGGCATGGACTAGAAGGGCCGAGACGGCCTGTTTCCGTGTGTAATTGTGATATGGTTATATAGGCCAGTGGGACTAGGTGAGAGTCAGCGTTCGGCATGGACTAGAAGGGCCGAGACGGCCTGTTTCCGTGTGTAATTGTGATATGGTTATATGGGCCAGTGGGACTAGGTGAGAGTCAGCGTTCGGCACGGACTAGGAGGGCCGAGATGCGCTGTTTCCGTGTGTAATTGTGATATGGTTATATGGGCCAGTGGGACTAGGTGAGAATAAGCGTTCGGCACGGACTAGAAGGGCCGAGATGGCCTGTTTCCGTGTGTGATTGTGATATGGTTATATGGGCCAGTGGGACTAGGTGAGAGTAAGTGTTCGGCACGGACTAGGAGGGCCGAGACGGCCTGTTTCCGTGTGTAATTGTGATATGGTTATATGGGCCAGTGGGACTAGGTGATAGTCAGCGTTCGGCCCGGTCTGGAAGGGCAGAGATGGCCTGTTTCCGTGTGTAATTGTGATATGGTTATATGGGCCAGTGGGACTGGGTGAGAGTAAGCGTTCGGCATGGACTAGAAGGGCCGAGATGGCCTGTTTCCGTGTGTAATTGTGATATGGTTATATGGGCCAGTGGGACTAGGTGAGAGTCAGCGTTCAGCACGGACTAGAAGGGCCGAGATGGCCTGTTTCCGTGTGTAATTGTGATATGGTTATGTGGGCCAGTGGGACTAGGTGAGAGTCAGCGTTCGGCACGGACTAGAAGGGCCGAGATGGCCTGTTTCCGTGCTGCATTTGTGATATTGTTATATGGGCCAGTGGGACTAGGTGAGAGTCAGCGTTCGGCACGGACTAGAAGGGCCGAGATGGCCTGTTTCCGTGCTGCATTTGTGATATTGTTATATGGGCCAGTGGGACTAGGTGAGAGTCAGCGTTCGGCACGGACTAGAAGGGCCGAGACGGCCTGTTTCCGTGCTGTAATTGTGATATGGTTATATGGGCCAGTGGGACGAGGTGAGAGTCAGCGTTCGGCACGGACTAGAAGGGCCAAGATGGCCCGTTTCCGTGCTGTAATTGTGATATGGTTATATGGGCCAGTGGGACGAGGTGAGAGCAAGCGTTCGGCACGGACTAGAAGGGCCGAGATGGCCTGTTTCCGTGCTGTAATTGTGATATGGTTATATGGGCCAGTGGGACGAGGTGAGAGTAAGCGTTCGGCACGGACTAGAAGGGCCCAGATGGCCTGTTTCCGTGTGTGATTCTGATATGGTTATATGGGCCAGTGGGACTAGGTGAGAGTAAGTGTTCGGCACGGACTAGAAGGGCCGAGATGGCCTGTTTCCGTGTGTAATTGTGATATGGTTATATGGGTCGGTGGGACTAGGTGAGAGTAAGCGTTCGGCACGGACTAGAAGGGCCGAGATGGCCTGTTTCCGTGTGTAATTGTGATATGGTTATATGGGCCAGTGGGACTAGGTGAGAGTAAGCGTTCGGCACGGAGTAGAAGGGCCGAGATGGCCTGTTTCCGTGCTGGAATTGTGATATGGTTATATGGGCCAGTGGGACTGGGTGAGAGTCAGCGTTCGGCACGGACTAGAAGGGCCGAGATGGCCTGTTTCCGTGCTGGAATTGTGATATGGTTATATGGGCCAGTGGGACTGGGTGAGAGTCAGCGTTCGGCACGGACTAGAAGGGCCGAGATGGCCTGTTTCCGTGCTGGAATTGTGATATGGTTATATGGGCCAGTGGGACTAGGTGAGAGTAAGCGTTCGGCATGGACTAGAAGGGCCGAGACGGCCTGTTTCCGTGTGTAATTGTGATATGGTTATATGGGCCAGTGGGACTAGGTGAGAGTCAGTGTTCGGCACGGACTAGAAGGGCCAAGATGGCCTGTTTCCGTGTGTAATTGTGATATGGTTATATGGGCCAGTGGGACTAGGTGAGAGTCAGCGTTCGGCATGGACTAGAAGGGCCGAGACGGCCTCTTTCCGTGCTGTAATTGTGATATGGTTATATGGGCCAGTGGGACTAGGTGAGAGTAAGCGTTCGGCATGGACTAGAAGGGCAGAGATGGCCTGTTTCCGTGCTGTAATTGTGATATGGTTATATGGGCCAGTGGGACTAGATGAGAGTCAGCGTTTGGCATGGACTAGAAGGGCCGAGATGGCCTGTTTCCGTTTGTAATTGTGATATTGTTATATGGGCCAGTGGGACTAGGTGAGAGTCAGCGTTCGGCACGGACTAGAAGGGCCGAGATGGCCGGTTTCCGTGCTGTAATTGTGATATGGTTATATGGGCCAGTGGGACTAGGTGAGAGTAAGCGTTCGGCACGGACTAGAAGGGCCGAGATGGCCTGTTTCCGTGTGTAATTGTGATATGGTTATATGGGCCAGTGGGACTAGGTGAGAGTAAGCGTTCGGCACGGACTAGACGGGCCGAGATGGCCTGTTTCCGTGTGTAATTGTGATATGGTTATATGGGCCAGTGGGACTAGGTGAGAGTCAGCATTCGGCACGGACTAGAAGGGCCGAGATGGCCTGTTTCCGTGTGTAATTGTGATATGGTTATATGGGCCAGTGGGACTAGGTGAGAGTCAGCGTTCGGCACGGACTAGAAGGGCCGAGATGGCCTGTTTCCGTGCTGTAATTGTGATGTGGTTATATGGGCCGGTGGGACTAGGTGAGAGTCAGCGTTCGGCACGGACTAGAAGGGCCGAGATGGCCTGTTTCCGTGCTGCATTTGTGATATTGTTATATGGGCCAGTGGGACTAGGTGAGAGTCAGCGTTCGGCATGGACTAGAAGGGCCGAGACGGCCTGTTTCCGTGTGTAATTGTGATATGGTTATATGGGCCAGTGGGACTGGGTGAGAGTCAGTGTTCGGCACGGACTAGAAGGGCCAAGATGGCCTGTTTCCGTGTGTAATTGTGATATTGTTATATGGCCCAGTGGGACTAGGTGAGAGTCAGCGTTCGGCATGGACTAGAAGGGCCGAGACGGCCTGTTTCCGTGTGTAATTGTGATATGGTTATATAGGCCAGTGGGACTAGGTGAGAGTCAGCGTTCGGCATGGACTAGAAGGGCCGAGACGGCCTGTTTCCGTGTGTAATTGTGATATGGTTATATGGGCCAGTGGGACTAGGTGAGAGTCAGCGTTCGGCACGGAATAGGAGGGCCGAGATGCGCTGTTTCCGTGTGTAATTGTGATATGGTTATATGGGCCAGTGGGACTAGGTGAGAATAAGCGTTCGGCACGGACTAGAAGGGCCGAGATGGCCTGTTTCCGTGTGTGATTGTGATATGGTTATATGGGCCAGTGGGACTAGGTGAGAGTAAGTGTTCGGCACGGACTAGGAGGGCCGAGACGGCCTGTTTCCGTGTGTAATTGTGATATGGTTATATGGGCCAGTGGGACTAGGTGATAGTCAGCGTTCGGCCCGGTCTGGAAGGGCAGAGATGGCCTGTTTCCGTGTGTAATTGTGATATGGTTATATGGGCCAGTGGGACTGGGTGAGAGTAAGCGTTCGGCATGGACTAGAAGGGCCGAGATGGCCTGTTTCCGTGTGTAATTGTGATATGGTTATATGGGCCAGTGGGACTAGGTGAGAGTCAGCGTTCAGCACGGACTAGAAGGGCCGAGATGGCCTGTTTCCGTGTGTAATTGTGATATGGTTATGTGGGCCAGTGGGACTAGGTGAGAGTCAGCGTTCGGCACGGACTAGAAGGGCCGAGATGGCCTGTTTCCGTGCTGCATTTGTGATATTGTTATATGGGCCAGTGGGACTAGGTGAGAGTCAGCGTTCGGCACGGACTAGAAGGGCCGAGATGGCCTGTTTCCGTGCTGCATTTGTGATATTGTTATATGGGCCAGTGGGACTAGGTGAGAGTCAGCGTTCGGCACGGACTAGAAGGGCCGAGACGGCCCGTTTCCGTGCTGTAATTGTGATATGGTTATATGGGCCAGTGGGACGAGGTGAGAGTCAGCGTTCGGCACGGACTAGAAGGGCCAAGATGGCCCGTTTCCGTGCTGTAATTGTGATATGGTTATATGGGCCAGTGGGACGAGGTGAGAGCAAGCGTTCGGCACGGACTAGAAGGGCCGAGATGGCCTGTTTCCGTGCTGTAATTGTGATATGGTTATATGGGCCAGTGGGACGAGGTGAGAGTAAGCGTTCGGCACGGACTAGAAGGGCCCAGATGGCCTGTTTCCGTGTGTGATTGTGATATGGTTATATGGGCCAGTGGGACTAGGTGAGAGTAAGTGTTCGGCACGGACTAGAAGGGCCGAGATGGCCTGTTTCCGTGTGTAATTGTGATATGGTTATATGGGTCGGTGGGACTAGGTGAGAGTAAGCGTTCGGCACGGACTAGAAGGGCCGAGATGGCCTGTATCCGTGTGTAATTGTGATATGGTTATATGGGCCAGTGGGACTAGGTGAGAGTAAGCGTTCGGCACGGACTAGAAGGGCCGAGATGGCCTGTTTCCGTGCTGGAATTGTGATATGGTTATATGGGCCAGTGGGACTGGGTGAGAGTCAGCGTTTGGCACGGACTAGAAGGGCCGAGATGGCCTGTTTCCGTTTGTAATTGTGATATTGTTATATGGGCCAGTGGGACTAGGTGAGAGTCAGCGTTCGGCACGGACTGGAAGGGCCGAGATGGCCTGTTTCCGTGCTGTAATTGTGATATGGTTATATGGGCCAGTGGGACTAGGTGAGAGTAAGCGTTCGGCACGGACTAGAAGGGCCGAGATGGCCTGTTTCCGTGTGTAATTGTGATATGGTTATATGGGCCAGTGGGACTAGGTGAGAGTAAGCGTTCGGCACGGACTAGACGGGCCGAGATGGCCTGTTTCCGTGTGTAATTGTGATATGGTTATATGGGCCAGTGGGACTAGGTGAGAGTCAGCATTCGGCACGGACTAGAAGGGCCGAGATGGCCTGTTTCCGTGTGTAATTGTGATATGGTTATATGGGCCAGTGGGACTAGGTGAGAGTCAGCGTTCGGCACGGACTAGAAGGGCCGAGATGGCCTGTTTCCGTGCTGTAATTGTGATGTGGTTATATGGGCCGGTGGGACTAGGTGAGAGTCAGCGTTCGGCACGGACTAGAAGGGCCGAGATGGCCTGTTTCCGTGCTGCATTTGTGATATTGTTATATGGGCCAGTGGGACTAGGTGAGAGTCAGCGTTCGGCACGGACTAGAAGGGCCGAGACGGCCTGTTTCCGTGTGTAATTGTGATATGGTTATATGGGCCAGTGGGACTGGGTGAGAGTCAGTGTTCGGCACGGACTAGAAGGGCCAAGATGGCCTGTTTCCGTGTGTAATTGTGATATTGTTATATGGCCCAGTGGGACTAGGTGAGAGTCAGCGTTCGGCATGGACTAGAAGGGCCGAGACGGCCTGTTTCCGTGTGTAATTGTGATATGGTTATATAGGCCAGTGGGACTAGGTGAGAGTCAGCGTTCGGCATGGACTAGAAGGGCCGAGACGGCCTGTTTCCGTGTGTAATTGTGATATGGTTATATGGGCCAGTGGGACTAGGTGAGAGTCAGCGTTCGGCACGGACTAGGAGGGCCGAGATGCGCTGTTTCCGTGTGTAATTGTGATATGGTTATATGGGCCAGTGGGACTAGGTGAGAATAAGCGTTCGGCACGGACTAGAAGGGCCGAGATGGCCTGTTTCCGTGTGTGATTGTGATATGGTTATATGGGCCAGTGGGACTAGGTGAGAGTAAGTGTTCGGCACGGACTAGGAGGGCCGAGACGGCCTGTTTCCGTGTGTAATTGTGATATGGTTATATGGGCCAGTGGGACTAGGTGATAGTCAGCGTTCGGCCCGGTCTGGAAGGGCAGAGATGGCCTGTTTCCGTGTGTAATTGTGATATGGTTATATGGGCCAGTGGGACTGGGTGAGAGTAAGAGTTCGGCATGGACTAGAAGGGCCGAGATGGCCTGTTTCCGTGTGTAATTGTGATATGGTTATATGGGCCAGTGGGACTAGGTGAGAGTCAGCGTTCTGCACGGACTAGAAGGGCCGAGATGGCCTGTTTCCGTGTGTAATTGTGATATGGTTATGAGGGCCAGTGGGACTAGGTGAGAGTCAGCGTTCGGCACGGACTAGAAGGGCCGAGATGGCCTGTTTCCGTGCTGCATTTGTGATATTGTTATATGGGCCAGTGGGACTAGGTGAGAGTCAGCGTTCGGCACGGACTAGAAGGGCCGAGATGGCCTGTTTCCGTGCTGCATTTGTGATATTGTTATATGGGCCAGTGGGACTAGGTGAGAGTCAGCGTTCGGCACGGACTAGAAGGGCCGAGACGGCCTGTTTCCGTGCTGTAATTGTGATATGGTTATATGGGCCAGTGGGACGAGGTGAGAGTCAGCGTTCGGCACGGACTAGAAGGGCCAAGATGGCCCGTTTCCGTGCTGTAATTGTGATATGGTTATATGGGCCAGTGGGACGAGGTGAGAGCAAGCGTTCGGCACGGACTAGAAGGGCCGAGATGGCCTGTTTCCGTGCTGTAATTGTGATATGGTTATATGGGCCAGTGGGACGAGGTGAGAGTAAGCGTTCGGCACGGACTAGAAGGGCCCAGATGGCCTGTTTCCGTGTGTGATTCTGATATGGTTATATGGGCCAGTGGGACTAGGTGAGAGTAAGTGTTCGGCACGGACTAGAAGGGCCGAGATGGCCTGTTTCCGTGTGTAATTGTGATATGGTTATATGGGTCGGTGGGACTAGGTGAGAGTAAGCGTTCGGCACGGACTAGAAGGGCCGAGATGGCCTGTTTCCGTGTGTAATTGTGATATGGTTATATGGGCCAGTGGGACTAGGTGAGAGTAAGCGTTCGGCACGGACTAGAAGGGCCGAGATGGCCTGTTTCCGTGCTGGAATTGTGATATGGTTATATGGGCCAGTGGGACTGGGTGAGAGTCAGCGTTCGGCACGGACTAGAAGGGCCGAGATGGCCTGTTTCCGTGCTGGAATTGTGATATGGTTATATGGGCCAGTGGGACTAGGTGAGAGTAAGCGTTCGGCATGGACTAGAAGGGCCGAGACGGCCTGTTTCCGTGTGTAATTGTGATATGGTTATATGGGCCAGTGGGACTAGGTGAGAGTCAGTGTTCGGCACGGACTAGAAGGGCCAAGATGGCCTGTTTCCGTGTGTAATTGTGATATGGTTATATGGGCCAGTGGGACTAGGTGAGAGTCAGCGTTCGGCATGGACTAGAAGGGCCGAGACGGCCTCTTTCCGTGCTGTAATTGTGATATGGTTATATGGGCCAGTGGGACTAGGTGAGAGTAAGCGTTCGGCACGGACTAGAAGGGCCGAGATGGCCTGTTTCCGTGCTGTAATTGTGATATGGTTATATGGGCCAGTGGGACTAGGTGAGAGTCAGCGTTTGGCATGGACTAGAAGGGCCGAGATGGCCTGTTTCCGTTTGTAATTGTGATATTGTTATATGGGCCAGTGGGACTAGGTGAGAGTCAGCGTTCGGCACGGACTAGAAGGGCCGAGATGGCCTGTTTCCGTGCTGTAATTGTGATATGGTTATATGGGCCAGTGGGACTAGGTGAGAGTAAGCGTTCGGCACGGACTAGAAGGGCCGAGATGGCCTGTTTCCGTGTGTAATTGTGATATGGTTATATGGGCCAGTGGGACTAGGTGAGAGTAAGCGTTCGGCACGGACTAGACGGGCCGAGATGGCCTGTTTCCGTGTGTAATTGTGATATGGTTATATGGGCCAGTGGGACTAGGTGAGAGTCAGCATTCGGCACGGACTAGAAGGGCCGAGATGGCCTGTTTCCGTGTGTAATTGTGATATGGTTATATGGGCCAGTGGGACTAGGTGAGAGTCAGCGTTCGGCACGGACTAGAAGGGCCGAGATGGCCTGTTTCCGTGCTGTAATTGTGATGTGGTTATATGGGCCGGTGGGACTAGGTGAGAGTCAGCGTTCGGCACGGACTAGAAGGGCCGAGATGGCCTGTTTCCGTGCTGCATTTGTGATATTGTTATATGGGCCAGTGGGACTAGGTGAGAGTCAGCGTTCGGCACGGACTAGAAGGGCCGAGACGGCCTGTTTCCGTGTGTAATTGTGATATGGTTATATGGGCCAGTGGGACTAGGTGAGAGTAAGCGTTCGGCACGGACTAGAAGGGCCGAGACGGCCTGTTTCCGTGCTGTAATTGTGATATGGTTATATGGGCCAGTGGGACGAGGTGAGAGTCAGCGTTCGGCACGGACTAGAAGGGCCAAGATGGCCCGTTTCCGTGCTGTAATTGTGATATGGTTATATGGGCCAGTGGGACGAGGTGAGAGCAAGCGTTCGGCACGGACTAGAAGGGCCGAGATGGCCTGTTTCCGTGCTGTAATTGTGATATGGTTATATGGGCCAGTGGGACGAGGTGAGAGTAAGCGTTCGGTACGGACTAGAAGGGCCGAGATGGCCTGTTTCCGTGTGTAATTGTGATATGGTTATATGGGTCGGTGGGACTGGGTGAGAGTAAGCGTTCGGCACGGACTAGAAGGGCCGAGATGGCCTGTTTCCGTGTGTAATTGTGATATGGTTATATGGGCCAGTGGGACTAGGTGAGAGTAAGCGTTCGGCACGGACTAGGAGGGCCGAGATGGCATGTTTCCGTGTGTAATTGTGATATGGTTATATGGGCCAGTGGGACTAGGTGAGAGTAAGCGTTCGGCACGGACTAGAAGGACCGAGATGGCCTGTTTCCGTGCTGTAATTGTGATATGGTTATATGGGCCAGTGGGACTAGGTGAGAGTAAGCGTTCGGCACGGACTAGAAGGGCCGAGACGGCCTGTTTCCGTGCTGTAATTGTGATATGGTTATATGGGCCAGTGGGACTAGGTGAGAGTAAGCGTTCGGCACGGACTAGAAGGGCCGAGATGGCCTGTTTCCGTGCTGTAATTGTGATATGGGTATATGGGCCAGAGGGACTAGGTGAGAGTAAGCGTTCGGCACGGACTAGGAGGGCCGAGATGCCCTGTTTCCGTGTGTAATTGTGATATGATTATATCGGCCAGTGGGACTAGGTGAGAGTAAGCGTTCGGCACGGACTAGAAGGGCCGAGATGGCCTGTTTCCGTGTGTAATTGTGATATGGTTATATGGGCCAGTGGGACTAGGTGAGAGTAAGCGTTCGGCATGGACTAGAAGGGCCGAGATGGCCTGTTTCCGTGTGTAATTGTGATATGGTTATATGGGTCGGTGGGACTGGGTGAGAGTAAGCGTTCGGCACGGACTAGAAGGGCCGAGATAGCCTGTTTCCGTGTGTAATTGTGATATGGTTATATGGGCCAGTGGGACTAGGTGAGAGTCAGCGTTCGGCACGGACTAGAAGGGCCGAGATGGCCTGTTTCCGTGTGTAATTGTGATATGGTTATATGGGCCAGTGGGACTAGGTGAGAGTAAGCGTTCGGCACGGACTAGAAGGGCCGAGATGGCCTGTTTCCGTGCTGTAATTGTGATGTGGTTATATGGTCCGGTGGGAGTAGGTGAGAGTAAGATTTCGGCACGGACTAGAAGGGCCGAGATGGCCTGTTTCCGTGCTGTAATTGTGATGTGGTTATATGGGCCGGTGGGAGTAGGTGAGAGTAAGATTTCGGCACGGACTAGAAGGGCCGAGACGGCCTGTTTCCCTGCTGGAATTGTGATATGGTTATATGGGCCAGTGGGACTAGGTGAGAGTATGCGTTCGGCATGGACTAGAAGGGCCGAGACGGCCTGTTTCCGTGCTGTAATTGTGATATGTTTATATGGGCCAGTGGGACTAGGTGAGAGTAAGCGTTCGGCATGGACTAGAAGGGCCGAGACGGCCTGTTTCCGTGTGTAATTGTGATATGGTTATATGGGCCAGTGGGACTGGGTGAGAGTCAGTGTTCGGCACGGACTAGAAGGGCCAAGATGGCCTGTTTCCGTGTGTAATTGTGATATGGTTATATGGGCCAGTGGGACTAGGTGAGAGTCAGCGTTCAGCACGGTCTAGAAGGGCCGAGATGGCCTGTTTCCGTGCTGTAATTGTGATATTGTTATATAGGCCAGTGGGACTAGGTGAGAGTAAGCGTTTGGCACGGACTAGAAGGGCCGAGATGGCCTGTTTCCGTGTGTAATTGTGATATCGTTATATGGGCCAGTGGGACTAGGTGAGAGTCAGCGTTCGGCATGGACTAGAAGGGCCGAGACGGCCTGTTTCCGTGCTGTAATTGTGATATGGTTATATGGGCCAGTGGGACTAGGTGAGAGTAAGCGTTCGGCATGGACTAGAAGGGCCGAGATGGCCTGTTTCCGTGCTGTAATTGTGATATGGTTATATGGGCCAGTGGGACTAGGTGAGAGTCAGCGTTCGGCACGGACTAGAAGGGCCGAGATGGCCTGTTTCCGTGCTGTAATTGTGATGTGGTTATATGGGCCGGTGGGAGTAGGTGAGAGTAAGATTTCGGCACGGACTAGAAGGGCCGAGATGGCCTGTTTCCGTGCTGGAATTGTGATATGGTTATATGGGCCAGTGGGACTAGGTGAGAGTAAGCGTTCGGCATGGACTAGAAGGGCCGAGACGGCCTGTTTCCGTGCTGTAATTGTGATATGTTTATATGGGCCAGTGGGACTAGGTGAGAGTAAGCGTTCGGCATGGACTAGAAGGGCCGAGACGGCCTGTTTCCGTGTGTAATTGTGATATGGTTATATGGGCCAGTGGGACTGGGTGAGAGTCAGTGTTCGGCACGGACTAGAAGGGCCAAGATGGCCTGTTTCCGTGTGTAATTGTGATATGGTTATATGGGCCAGTGGGACTAGGTGAGAGTCAGCGTTCAGCACGGTCTAGAAGGGCCGAGATGGCCTGTTTCCGTGCTGTAATTGTGATATTGTTATATAGGCCAGTGGGACTAGGTGAGAGTAAGCGTTTGGCACGGACTAGAAGGGCCGAGATGGCCTGTTTCCGTGTGTAATTGTGATATCGTTATATGGGCCAGTGGGACTAGGTGAGAGTAAGCGTTCGGTACGGACTAGAAGGGCCGAGACGGCCTGTTTCCGTGCTGTAATTGTGATATGGTTATATGGGCCAGTGGGACTAGGTGAGAGTAAGCGTTCGGCATGGACTAGAAGGGCCGAGATGGCCTGTTTCCGTGCTGTAATTGTGATATGGTTATATGGGCCAGTGGGACTAGGTGAGAGTCAGCGTTCGGCACGGACTAGAAGGGCCGAGATGGCCTGTTTCCGTGTGTAATTGTGATATGGTTATATGGGCCAGTGGGACTAGCTGAGAGTAAGCGTTCGGCACGGACTAGAAGGGCCGAGATGGCCTGTTTCCGTGTGTAATTGTGATATGGTTATATGGGCCAGTGGGACTAGGTGAGAGTAAGCGTTCGGCACGGACTAGAAGGGCCGAGACGGCCTGTTTCCGTGCTGTAATTGTGATATGGTTATATGGGCCAGTGGGACTAGGTGAGAGTAAGCGTTCGGCACGGACTAGAAGGGCCGAGATGGCCTGTTTCCGTGTGTAATTGTGATATGGTTATATGGGCCAGTGGGACTAGGTGAGAGTAAGCGTTCGGCATGGACTAGAAGGGCCGAGATGGCCTGTTTCCGTGTGTAATTGTGATATGGTTATATGGGCCAGTGGGACTAGGTGAGAGTAAGCGTTCGGCACGGACTAGAAGGGCCGAGATAGCCTGTTTCCGTGTGTAATTGTGATATGGTTATATGGGCCAGTGGGACTAGGTGAGAGTCAGCGTTCGGCACGGACTAGAAGGGCCGAGATGGCCTGTTTCCGTGTGTAATTGTGATATGGTTATATGGGCCAGTGGGACTAGGTGAGAGTAAGCGTTCGGCACGGACTAGAAGGGCCGAGATGGCCTGTTTCCGTGCTGTAATTGTGATGTGGTTATATGGGCCGGTGGGAGTAGGTGAGAGTAAGATTTCGGCACGGACTAGAAGGGCCGAGATGGCCTGTTTCCGTGCTGGAATTGTGATATGGTTATATGGGCCAGTGGGACTAGGTGAGAGTAAGCGTTCGGCATGGACTAGAAGGGCCGAGACGGCCTGTTTCCGTGCTGTAATTGTGATATGGTTATATGGGCCAGTGGGACTAGGTGAGAGTAAGCGTTCAGCACGGACTAGAAGGGCCGAGATGGCCTGTTTCCGTGCTGGAATTGTGATAGGGTTATATGGGCCAGTGGGACTAGGTGAGAGTAAGCGTTCGGCATGGACTAGAAAGGCCGAGACGGCCTGTTTCCGTGTGTAATTGTGATATGGTTATATGGGCCAGTGGGACTGGGTGAGAGTCAGTGTTCGGCACGGACTAGAAGGGCCAAGATGGCCTGTTTCCGTGTGTAATTGTGATATGGTTATATGGGCCAGTGGGACTAGGTGAGAGTCAGCGTTCAGCACGGTCTAGAAGGGCCGAGATGGCCTGTTTCCGTGCTGTAATTGTGATATTGTTATATAGGCCAGTGGGACTCGGTGAGAGTAAGCGTTTGGCACGGACTAGAAGGGCCGAGATGGCCTGTTTCCGTGTGTAATTGTGATATCGTTATATGGGCCAGTGGGACTAGGTGAGAGTCAGCGTTCGGCATGGACTAGAAGGGCCGAGACGGCCTGTTTCCGTGCTGTAATTGTGATATGGTTATATGGGCCAGTGGGACTAGGTGAGAGTAAGCGTTCGGCATGGACTAGAAGGGCCGAGATGGCCTGTTTCCGTGCTGTAATTGTGATATGGTTATATGGGCCAGTGGGACTAGGTGAGAGTCAGCGTTCGGCACGGACTAGAAGGGCCGAGATGGCCTGTTTCCGTGCTGTAATTGTGATATGGTTATATGGGCCAGTGGGACTAGGTGAGAGTCAGCGTTCGGCACGGACTAGAAGGGCCGAGACGGCCTGTTTCCGTGTGTAATTGTGATATGGTTATATGGGCCTGTGGGACTAGGTGAGAGTAAGCGTTCGGCACGGACTAGAAGGGCCGAGATGGCCTGTTTCCGTGTGTAATTGTGATATGGTTATATGGGCCAGTGGGACTCGGTGAGAGTAAGCGTTCGGCATGGACTAGAAGGGCCGAGATGGCCTGTTTCCGTGTGTAATTGTGATATGGTTATATGGGCCAGTGGGACTAGGTGAGAGTAAGCGTTCGGCACGGACTAGAAGGGCCGAGATAGCCTGTTTCCGTGTGTAATTGTGATATGGTTATATGGGCCAGTGGGACTAGGTGAGAGTCAGCGTTCGGCACGGACTAGAAGGGCCGAGATGGCCTGTTTCCGTGTGTAATTGTGATATGGTTATATGGGCCAGTGGGACTAGGTGAGAGTAAGCGTTCGGCACGGACTAGAAGGGCCGAGATGGCCTGTTTCCGTGCTGTAATTGTGATGTGGTTATATGGGCCGGTGGGAGTAGGTGAGAGTAAGATTTCGGCACGGACTAGAAGGGCCGAGATGGCCTGTTTCCGTGCTGGAATTGTGATATGGTTATATGGGCCAGTGGGACTAGGTGAGAGTAAGCGTTCGGCATGGACTAGAAGGGCCGAGACGGCCTGTTTCCGTGCTGTAATTGTGATATGGTTATATGGGCCAGTGGGACTAGGTGAGAGTAAGCGTTCAGCACGGACTAGAAGGGCCGAGATGGCCTGTTTCCGTGCTGGAATTGTGATATGGTTATATGGGCCAGTGGGACTAGGTGAGAGTAAGCGTTCGGCATGGACTAGAAAGGCCGAGACGGCCTGTTTCCGTGTGTAATTGTGATATGGTTATATGGGCCAGTGGGACTGGGTGAGAGTCAGTGTTCGGCACGGACTAGAAGGGCCAAGATGGCCTGTTTCCGTGTGTAATTGTGATATGGTTATATGGGCCAGTGGGACTAGGTGAGAGTCAGCGTTCAGCACGGTCTAGAAGGGCCGAGATGGCCTGTTTCCGTGCTGTAATTGTGATATTGTTATATAGGCCAGTGGGACTCGGTGAGAGTAAGCGTTTGGCACGGACTAGAAGGGCCGAGATGGCCTGTTTCCGTGTGTAATTGTGATATCGTTATATGGGCCAGTGGGACTAGGTGAGAGTCAGCGTTCGGCATGGACTAGAAGGGCAGAGACGGCCTGTTTCCGTGCTGTAATTGTGATATGGTTATATGGGCCAGTGGGACTAGGTGAGAGTAAGCGTTCGGCATGGACTAGAAGGGCCGAGATGGCCTGTTTCCGTGCTGTAATTGTGATATGGTTATATGGGCCAGTGGGACTAGGTGAGAGTCAGCGTTCGGCACGGACTAGAAGGGCCGAGATGGCCTGTTTCCGTGCTGTAATTGTGATATGGTTATATGGGCCAGTGGGACTAGGTGAGAGTCAGCGTTCGGCACGGACTAGAAGGGCCGAGACGGCCTGTTTCCGTGTGTAATTGTGATATGGTTATATGGGCCTGTGGGACTAGGTGAGAGTAAGAGTTCGGCACGGACTAGAAGGGCCGAGATGGCCTGTTTCCGTGTGTAATTGTGGTATGGTTATATGGGCCAGTGGGACTAGGTGAGAGTAAGCGTTCGGCACGGACTAGAAGGGCCGAGATGGCCTGTTTCCATGCTGTAATTGTGATATGGTTATATGGGCCAGTGGGACTAGGTGAGAGTAAGCGTTCAGCACGGACTAGAAGGGCCGAGATGGCCTGTTTCCGTGCTGGAATTGTGATATGGTTATATGGGCCAGTGGGACTAGGTGAGAGTAAGCGTTCGGCATGGACTAGAAAGGCCGAGACGGCCTGTTTCCGTGTGTAATTGTGATATGGTTATATGGGCCAGTGGGACTGGGTGAGAGTCAGTGTTCGGCACGGACTAGAAGGGCCAAGATGGCCTGTTTCCGTGTGTAATTGTGATATGGTTATATGGGCCAGTGGGACTAGGTGAGAGTCAGCGTTCAGCACGGTCTAGAAGGGCCGAGATGGCCTGTTTCCGTGCTGTAATTGTGATATTGTTATATAGGCCAGTGGGACTCGGTGAGAGTAAGCGTTTGGCACGGACTAGAAGGGCCGAGATGGCCTGTTTCCGTGTGTAATTGTGATATCGTTATATGGGCCAGTGGGACTAGGTGAGAGTCAGCGTTCGGCATGGACTAGAAGGGCCGAGACGGCCTGTTTCCGTGCTGTAATTGTGATATGGTTATATGGGCCAGTGGGACTAGGTGAGAGTAAGCGTTCGGCATGGACTAGAAGGGCCGAGATGGCCTGTTTCCGTGCTGTAATTGTGATATGGTTATATGGGCCAGTGGGACTAGGTGAGAGTCAGCGTTCGGCACGGACTAGAAGGGCCGAGATGGCCTGTTTCCGTGCTGTAATTGTGATATGGTTATATGGGCCAGTGGGACTAGGTGAGAGTCAGCGTTCGGCACGGACTAGAAGGGCCGAGACGGCCTGTTTCCGTGTGTAATTGTGATATGGTTATATGGGCCTGTGGGACTAGGTGAGAGTAAGCGTTCGGCACGGACTAGAAGGGCCGAGATGGCCTGTTTCCGTGTGTAATTGTGATATGGTTATATGGGCCAGTGGGACTAGGTGAGAGTAAGCGTTCGGCACGGACTAGAAGGGCCGAGATGGCCTGTTTCCGTGCTGTAATTGTGATGTGGTTATATGGGCCGGTGGGACTAGGTGAGAGTAAGATTTCGGCACGGACTAGAAGGGCCGAGATGGCCTGTTTCCGTGCTGGAATTGTGATATTGTTATATGGGCCAGTGGGACTAGGTGAGAGTCAGCGTTCGGCATGGACTAGAAGGGCCGAGATGGCCTGTTTCCGTGCTGCATTTGTGATATTGTTATATGGGCCAGTGGGACTAGGTGAGAGTCAGCGTTTGGCATGGACTAGAAGGGCCGAGACGGCCTGTTTCCGTGTGTAATTGTGATATGGTTATATGGGCCAGTGGGACTAGGTGAGAGTAAGCGTTCGGCATGGACTAGAAGGGCCGAGACGGCCTGTTTCCGTGTGTAATTGTGATATGGTTATATGGGCCAGTGGGACTAGGTGAGAGTCAGTGTTCGGCATGGACTAGAAGGGCCAAGATGGCCTGTTTCCATGTGTAATTGTGATATGGTTATATGGGCCAGTGGGACTAGGTGAGAGTAAGCGTTCGGCATGGACTAGAAGGGCCGAGATGGCCTGTTTCCGTGCTGTAATTGTGATATGGTTATATGGGCCAGTGGGACTAGGTGAGAGTCAGCGTTTGGCATGGACTAGAAGGGCCGAGATGGCCTGTTTCCGTGTGTAATTGTGATATTGTTATATGGGCCAGTGGGACTAGGTGAGAGTCAGCGTTCGGCACGGACTAGAAGGGCCGAGATGGCCTGTTTCCGTGTGTAATTGTGATATGGTTATATGGGCCAGTGGGACTAGGTGAGAGTAAGCGTTCGGTACGGACTAGAAGGGCCGAGATGGCCTGTTTCCGTGCTGTAATTGTGATATTGTTATATGGGCCAGTGGGACTAGGTGAGAGTCAGCGTTCGGCACAGACTAGAAGGGCCGAGATGGCCTGTTTCCGTGTGTAATTGTGATATGGTTATATGGGCCAGTGGGACTAGGTGAGAGTCAGCGTTCGGCACGGACTAGAAGGGCCGAGATGGCCTGTTTCCGTGTGTAATTGTGATATGGTTATATGGGCCAGTGGGACTAGGTGAGAGTCAGCGTTCGGCACGGACTAGAAGGGCCGAGATGGCCTGTTTCCGTGCTGCATTTGTGATATTGTTATATGGGCCAGTGGGACTAGGTGAGAGTCAGCGTTCGGGACGGACTAGAAGGGCCGAGATGGCCTGTTTCCGTGCTGCATTTGTGATATTGCTATATGGGCCAGTGGGACTAGGTGAGAGTCAGCGTTCGGCACGGACTAGAAGGGCCGAGATGGCCTGTTTCCGTGCTGCATTTGTGATATTGTTATATGGGCCAGTGGGACTAGGTGAGAGTCAGCGTTCGGCACGGACTAGAAGGGCCGAGATGGCCTGTTTCCGTGCTGTAATTGTGATATGGTTATATGGGCCAGTGGGACTAGGTGAGAGTCAGCGTTCGGCACGGACTAGAAGGGCCGAGATGGCCTGTTTCCGTGTGTAATTGTGATATGGTTATATGGGCCAGTGGGACTAGGTGAGAGTAAGCGTTCGGCACGGACTAGAAGGGCCGAGATGGCCTGTTTCCGTGCTGTAATTGTGATATGGTTATATGGGCCAGAGGGACTAGGTGAGAGTCAGCGTTCGGCACGGACTAGAAGGGCCGAGATGGCCTGTTTCCGTGCTGTAATTGTGATATGGTTATATGGGCCAGTGGGACGAGGTGAGAGTAAGCGTTCGGCACGGACTAGAAGGGCCGAGATGGCCTGTTTCCGTGCTGTAATTGTGATATGGTTATATGGGCCAGTGGGACTAGGTGAGAGTAAGCGTTCGGCATGGACTAGAAGGGCCGAGACGGCCTGTTTCCATGTGTAATTGTGATATTGTTATATGGGCCAGTGGGACTAGGTGAGAGTCAGTGTTCGGCATGGACTAGAAGGGCCAAGATGGCCTGTTTCCATGTGTAATTGTGATATTGTTATATAGGCCAGTGGGACTAGGTGAGAGTCAGCGTTCTGCATGGACTAGAAGGGCCGAGATGGCCTGTTTCCGTGTGTAATTGTGATATGGTTATATGGGCCAGTGGGACTAGGTGAGAGTAAGCGTTCGGCATGGACTAGAAGGGCCGAGATGGCCTGTTTCCGTGCTGTAATTGTGATATGGTTATATGGGCCAGTGGGACTAGGTGAGAGTCAGCGTTTGGCATGGACTAGAAGGGCCGAGATGGCCTGTTTCCGTGTGTAATTGTGATATTGTTATATGGGCCAGTGGGACTAGGTGAGAGTCAGCGTTTGGCATGGACTAGAAGGGCCGAGATGGCCTGTTTCCGTGCTGTAATTGTGATATGGTTATATGGGCCAGTGGGACTAGGTGAGAGTCAGCGTTTGGCATGGACTAGAAGGGCCGAGATGGCCTGTTTCCGTGCTGTAATTGTGATATGGCTGTATGGGCCAGTGGGACTAGGTGAGAGTCAGCGTTCGGCACGGACTAGAAGGGCCGAGATGGCCTGTTTCCGTGTGTAATTGTGATATGGTTATATGGGCCAGTGGGACTAGGTGAGAGTAAGCGTTCGGTACGGACTAGAAGGGCCGAGATGGCCTGTTTCCGTGCTGTAATTGTGATATTGTTATATGGGCCAGTGGGACTAGGTGAGAGTCAGCGTTCGGCACGGACTAGAAGGGCCGAGATGGCCTGTTTCCGTGCTGCATTTGTGATATTGTTATATGGGCCAGTGGGACTAGGTGAGAGTCAGCGTTCGGCACGGACTAGAAGGGCCGAGATGGCCTGTTTCCGTGTGTAATTGTGATATGGTTATATGGGCCAGTGGGACTAGGTGAGAGTAAGCGTTCGGCACGGACTAGAAGGGCCGAGATGGCCTGTTTCCATGCTGTAATTGTGATATGGTTATATGGGCCAGTGGGACTAGGTGAGAGTAAGCGTTCAGCACGGACTAGAAGGGCCGAGATGGCCTGTTTCCGTGCTGGAATTGTGATATGGTTATATGGGCCAGTGGGACTAGGTGAGAGTAAGCGTTCGGCACGGACTAGAAGGGCCGAGACGGCCTGTTTCCGTGTGTAATTGTGATATGGTTATATGGGCCAGTGGGACTAGGTGAGAGTAAGCGTTCGGCATGGACTAGAAAGGCCGAGACGGCCTGTTTCCGTGTGTAATTGTGATATGGTTATATGGGCCAGTGGGACTGGGTGAGAGTCAGTGTTCGGCACGGACTAGAAGGGCCAAGATGGCCTGTTTCCGTGTGTAATTGTGATATGGTTATATGGGCCAGTGGGACTAGGTGAGAGTCAGCGTTCAGCACGGTCTAGAAGGGCCGAGATGGCCTGTTTCCGTGCTGTAATTGTGATATTGTTATATAGGCCAGTGGGACTCGGTGAGAGTAAGCGTTTGGCACGGACTAGAAGGGCCGAGATGGCCTGTTTCCGTGTGTAATTGTGATATCGTTATATGGGCCAGTGGGACTAGGTGAGAGTCAGCGTTCGGCATGGACTAGAAGGGCCGAGACGGCCTGTTTCCGTGCTGTAATTGTGATATGGTTATATGGGCCAGTGGGACTAGGTGAGAGTAAGCGTTCGGCATGGACTAGAAGGGCCGAGATGGCCTGTTTCCGTGCTGTAATTGTGATATGGTTATATGGGCCAGTGGGACTAGGTGAGAGTCAGCGTTCGGCACGGACTAGAAGGGCCGAGATGGCCTGTTTCCGTGCTGTAATTGTGATATGGTTATATGGGCCAGTGGGACTAGGTGAGAGTAAGCGTTCGGCATGGACTAGAAGGGCCGAGATGGCCTGTTTCCGTGCTGTAATTGTGATATGGTTATATGGGCCAGTGGGACTAGGTGAGAGTCAGCGTTTGGCATGGACTAGAAGGGCCGAGATGGCCTGTTTCCGTGTGTAATTGTGATATTGTTATATGGGCCAGTGGGACTAGGTGAGAGTCAGCGTTTGGCATGGACTAGAAGGGCCGAGATGGCCTGTTTCCGTGCTGTAATTGTGATATGGTTATATGGGCCAGTGGGACTAGGTGAGAGTCAGCGTTTGGCATGGACTAGAAGGGCCGAGATGGCCTGTTTCCGTGCTGTAATTGTGATATGGCTGTATGGGCCAGTGGGACTAGGTGAGAGTCAGCGTTCGGCACGGACTAGAAGGGCCGAGATGGCCTGTTTCCGTGTGTAATTGTGATATGGTTATATGGGCCAGTGGGACTAGGTGAGAGTAAGCGTTCGGTACGGACTAGAAGGGCCGAGATGGCCTGTTTCCGTGCTGTAATTGTGATATTGTTATATGGGCCAGTGGGACTAGGTGAGAGTCAGCGTTCGGCACGGACTAGAAGGGCCGAGATGGCCTGTTTCCGTGCTGCATTTGTGATATTGTTATATGGGCCAGTGGGACTAGGTGAGAGTCAGCGTTCGGCACGGACTAGAAGGGCCGAGATGGCCTGTTTCCGTGTGTAATTGTGATATGGTTATATGGGCCAGTGGGACTAGGTGAGAGTAAGCGTTCGGCACGGACTAGAAGGGCCGAGATGGCCTGTTTCCATGCTGTAATTGTGATATGGTTATATGGGCCAGTGGGACTAGGTGAGAGTAAGCGTTCAGCACGGACTAGAAGGGCCGAGATGGCCTGTTTCCGTGCTGGAATTGTGATATGGTTATATGGGCCAGTGGGACTAGGTGAGAGTAAGCGTTCGGCACGGACTAGAAGGGCCGAGACGGCCTGTTTCCGTGTGTAATTGTGATATGGTTATATGGGCCAGTGGGACTAGGTGAGAGTAAGCGTTCGGCATGGACTAGAAAGGCCGAGACGGCCTGTTTCCGTGTGTAATTGTGATATGGTTATATGGGCCAGTGGGACTGGGTGAGAGTCAGTGTTCGGCACGGACTAGAAGGGCCAAGATGGCCTGTTTCCGTGTGTAATTGTGATATGGTTATATGGGCCAGTGGGACTAGGTGAGAGTCAGCGTTCAGCACGGTCTAGAAGGGCCGAGATGGCCTGTTTCCGTGCTGTAATTGTGATATTGTTATATAGGCCAGTGGGACTCGGTGAGAGTAAGCGTTTGGCACGGACTAGAAGGGCCGAGATGGCCTGTTTCCGTGTGTAATTGTGATATCGTTATATGGGCCAGTGGGACTAGGTGAGAGTCAGCGTTCGGCATGGACTAGAAGGGCCGAGACGGCCTGTTTCCGTGCTGTAATTGTGATATGGTTATATGGGCCAGTGGGACTAGGTGAGAGTAAGCGTTCGGCATGGACTAGAAGGGCCGAGATGGCCTGTTTCCGTGCTGTAATTGTGATATGGTTATATGGGCCAGTGGGACTAGGTGAGAGTCAGCGTTCGGCACGGACTAGAAGGGCCGAGATGGCCTGTTTCCGTGCTGTAATTGTGATATGGTTATATGGGCCAGTGGGACTAGGTGAGAGTCAGCGTTCGGCACGGACTAGAAGGGCCGAGACGGCCTGTTTCCGTGTGTAATTGTGATATGGTTATATGGGCCTGTGGGACTAGGTGAGAGTAAGCGTTCGGCACGGACTAGAAGGGCCGAGATGGCCTGTTTCCGTGTGTAATTGTGATATGGTTATATGGGCCAGTGGGACTAGGTGAGAGTAAGCGTTCGGCACGGACTAGAAGGGCCGAGATGGCCTGTTTCCGTGCTGTAATTGTGATGTGGTTATATGGGCCGGTGGGACTAGGTGAGAGTAAGATTTCGGCACGGACTAGAAGGGCCGAGATGGCCTGTTTCCGTGCTGGAATTGTGATATTGTTATATGGGCCAGTGGGACTAGGTGAGAGTCAGCGTTCGGCATGGACTAGAAGGGCCGAGATGGCCTGTTTCCGTGCTGCATTTGTGATATTGTTATATGGGCCAGTGGGACTAGGTGAGAGTCAGCGTTTGGCATGGACTAGAAGGGCCGAGACGGCCTGTTTCCGTGTGTAATTGTGATATGGTTATATGGGCCAGTGGGACTAGGTGAGAGTAAGCGTTCGGCATGGACTAGAAGGGCCGAGACGGCCTGTTTCCGTGTGTAATTGTGATATGGTTATATGGGCCAGTGGGACTAGGTGAGAGTCAGTGTTCGGCATGGACTAGAAGGGCCAAGATGGCCTGTTTCCATGTGTAATTGTGATATTGTTATATAGGCCAGTGGGACTAGGTGAGAGTCAGCGTTCTGCATGGACTAGAAGGGCCGAGATGGCCTGTTTCCGTGTGTAATTGTGATATGGTTATATGGGCCAGTGGGACTAGGTGAGAGTAAGCGTTCGGCATGGACTAGAAGGGCCGAGATGGCCTGTTTCCGTGCTGTAATTGTGATATGGTTATATGGGCCAGTGGGACTAGGTGAGAGTCAGCGTTTGGCATGGACTAGAAGGGCCGAGATGGCCTGTTTCCGTGTGTAATTGTGATATTGTTATATGGGCCAGTGGGACTAGGTGAGAGTCAGCGTTCGGCACGGACTAGAAGGGCCGAGATGGCCTGTTTCCGTGTGTAATTGTGATATGGTTATATGGGCCAGTGGGACTAGGTGAGAGTAAGCGTTCGGTACGGACTAGAAGGGCCGAGATGGCCTGTTTCCGTGCTGTAATTGTGATATTGTTATATGGGCCAGTGGGACTAGGTGAGAGTCAGCGTTCGGCACAGACTAGAAGGGCCGAGATGGCCTGTTTCCGTGTGTAATTGTGATATGGTTATATGGGCCAGTGGGACTAGGTGAGAGTCAGCGTTCGGCACGGACTAGAAGGGCCGAGATGGCCTGTTTCCGTGTGTAATTGTGATATGGTTATATGGGCCAGTGGGACTAGGTGAGAGTCAGCGTTCGGCACGGACTAGAAGGGCCGAGATGGCCTGTTTCCGTGCTGCATTTGTGATATTGTTATATGGGCCAGTGGGACTAGGTGAGAGTCAGCGTTCGGGACGGACTAGAAGGGCCGAGATGGCCTGTTTCCGTGCTGCATTTGTGATATTGTTATATGGGCCAGTGGGACTAGGTGAGAGTCAGCGTTCGGCACGGACTAGAAGGGCCGAGATGGCCTGTTTCCGTGCTGCATTTGTGATATTGTTATATGGGCCAGTGGGACTAGGTGAGAGTCAGCGTTCGGCACGGACTAGAAGGGCCGAGATGGCCTGTTTCCGTGCTGTAATTGTGATATGGTTATATGGGCCAGTGGGACTAGGTGAGAGTAAGCGTTCGGCACGGACTAGAAGGGCCGAGATGGCCTGTTTCCATGCTGTAATTGTGATATGGTTATATGGGCCAGAGGGACTAGGTGAGAGTCAGCGTTCGGCACGGACTAGAAGGGCCGAGATGGCCTGTTTCCGTGCTGTAATTGTGATATGGTTATATGGGCCAGTGGGACGAGGTGAGAGTAAGCGTTCGGCACGGACTAGAAGGGCCGAGATGGCCTGTTTCCGTGCTGTAATTGTGATATGGTTATATGGGCCAGTGGGACTAGGTGAGAGTAAGCGTTCGGCATGGACTAGAAGGGCCGAGACGGCCTGTTTCCATGTGTAATTGTGATATTGTTATATGGGCCAGTGGGACTAGGTGAGAGTCAGTGTTCGGCATGGACTAGAAGGGCCAAGATGGCCTGTTTCCATGTGTAATTGTGATATTGTTATATAGGCCAGTGGGACTAGGTGAGAGTCAGCGTTCTGCATGGACTAGAAGGGCCGAGATGGCCTGTTTCCGTGTGTAATTGTGATATGGTTATATGGGCCAGTGGGACTAGGTGAGAGTAAGCGTTCGGCATGGACTAGAAGGGCCGAGATGGCCTGTTTCCGTGCTGTAATTGTGATATGGTTATATGGGCCAGTGGGACTAGGTGAGAGTCAGCGTTTGGCATGGACTAGAAGGGCCGAGATGGCCTGTTTCCGTGTGTAATTGTGATATTGTTATATGGGCCAGTGGGACTAGGTGAGAGTCAGCGTTTGGCATGGACTAGAAGGGCCGAGATGGCCTGTTTCCGTGCTGTAATTGTGATATGGTTATATGGGCCAGTGGGACTAGGTGAGAGTCAGCGTTTGGCATGGACTAGAAGGGCCGAGATGGCCTGTTTCCGTGCTGTAATTGTGATATGGCTGTATGGGCCAGTGGGACTAGGTGAGAGTCAGCGTTCGGCACGGACTAGAAGGGCCGAGATGGCCTGTTTCCGTGTGTAATTGTGATATGGTTATATGGGCCAGTGGGACTAGGTGAGAGTAAGCGTTCGGTATGGACTAGAAGGGCCGAGATGGCCTGTTTCCGTGCTGTAATTGTGATATTGTTATATGGGCCAGTGGGACTAGGTGAGAGTCAGCGTTCGGCACGGACTAGAAGGGCCGAGATGGCCTGTTTCCGTGCTGCATTTGTGATATTGTTATATGGGCCAGTGGGACTAGGTGAGAGTCAGTGTTCGGGACGGACTAGAAGGGCCGAGATGGCCTGTTTCCGTGCTGCATTTGTGATATTGTTATATGGGCCAGTGGGACTAGGTGAGAGTCAGCGTTCGGCACGGACTAGAAGGGCCGAGATGGCCTGTTTCCGTGCTGCATTTGTGATATTGTTATATGGGCCAGTGGGACTAGGTGAGAGTCAGCGTTCGGCACGGACTAGAAGGGCCGAGATGGCCTGTTTCCGTGCTGCATTTGTGATATTGTTATATGGGCCAGTGGGACTAGGTGAGAGTAAGCGTTCGGCACGGACTAGAAGGGCCGAGATGGCCTGTTTCCGTGCTGTAATTGTGATATGGTTATATGGGCCAGTGGGACTAGGTGAGAGTCAGCGTTCGGCACGGACTAGAAGGGCCGAGATGGCCTGTTTCCGTGCTGTAATTGTGATATGGTTATATGGGCCAGTGGGACTAGGTGAGAGTAAGCGTTCGGCACGGACTAGAAGGGCCGAGATGGCCTGTTTCCGTGCTGTAATTGTGATATGGTTATATGGGCCAGAGGGACTAGGTGAGAGTCAGCGTTCGGCACGGACTAGAAGGGCCGAGATGGCCTGTTTCCGTGCTGTAATTGTGATATGGTTATATGGGCCAGTGGGACGAGGTGAGAGTAAGCGTTCGGCACGGACTAGAAGGGCCGAGATGGCCTGTTTCCGTGCTGTAATTGTGATATGGTTATATGGGCCAGTGGGACTAGGTGAGAGTCAGCGTTCGGCACGGACTAGAAGGGCCGAGATGGCCTGTTTCCGTGCTGTAATTGTGATATGGTTATGTGGGCCAGTGGGACTAGGTGAGAGTCAGCGTTCGGCACGGACTAGAAGGGCCGAGATGGCCTGTTTCCGTGCTGCATTTGTGATATTGTTATATGGGCCAGTGGGACTAGGTGAGAGTCAGCGTTCGGCATGGACTAGAAGGGCCGAGATGGCCTGTTTCCGTGTGTGATTGTGATATGGTTATATGGGCCAGTGCGACTAGGTGAGAGTAAGCGTTCGGCATGGACTAGAAGGGCCGAGATGGCCTGTTTCCGGGCTGTAATTGTGATATGGTTATATGGGCCAGTGGGACTAGGTGATAGTCAGCGTTCGGCCCGGTCTAGAAGGGCCGAGATGGCCTGTTTCGGTGCTGTAATTGTGATATGGTTATATGGGCCAGTGGGACTGGGTGAGAGTAAGCGTTCGGCACGGACTGGAAGGGCCGAGATGGCCTGTTTCCGTGCTGTGATTGTGATATGGTTATATGATTATAACTGTTTGTCAGGTTGGAGGCCGGTGACTAGCGATGTGCCCCAGGGATCTGTACTGGGTCCAATGTTGTTTGTCATATACATTAATGATCTAGATGACGGGGTGGTAAATTGGATTAGTAAGTATGCAGATGATACAAAGGTAGGTGGCGTTGTGGATAATGAAGTCGGTTTTCAAAGCTTGCAGAGAGATTTAGGCCAGTTGGAAGAGTGGGCTGAACGATGGTGGATGGAGTTTAATGCTGATCAGTGTGAGGTGCTACATTTTGGGAGGAATTATCCAAATCGGACATACATGATAAATGGTCGGGCATTGAGGAACGCAGTAGAACAGAGTGATCTGGGAATAATGGTGCATAGTTCCCTGAAGGTGGAATATCATGTGGAAAGGGTGGTGAAGAAAGCTTTTGGTATGCTGGCCTTTATAAATCAGAGCATTGAGTACAGGAGTTGGCATGTAATGTTAAAATTGTACAAGGCATTGGTGAGGCCGAATTTGGAGTATTGTGTACAGTTCTGGTCACCGAATTATAGGAAAGATGTCAACAAAATAGAGAGAGTACGGAGGAGATTTACTAGAATGTTACCTGGGTTTCAGCACCTGAGTCACAGGGAAAGGTTGAACAAATTGGGTCTTTATTCTTTGGAGCGTAGAAGGTCGAGGGGGGACTTGATAGAGGTATTTAAAATTATGAGGGGGATAGATAGAGTTGACGTGGATTGGCTTTTTCCATTGAGAGTAGGGGAGATTCAAACAAGAGGACAGGAGTTGAGAGATGGGGGCAAAAGTTTAAGGGTAACACAAGGGGGAATTTCTTCACTCAGAGAGTGGTAGCTGTGTGGAACGAGCTTCCAGTAGAAGTGGTAGAGGCAGGTTCGGTATTGTCATTTAAAGTAAAGTTGGATAGGTATATGGACAGGCAAGGAATGGAGGGTTATGGGCTGAGTGCGGATCGGTGGGACTAGGTGAGGGGGAAGGTGGGTGGGTGAGGGAGAGGGGGGATGAAGGGAGATACTGGGAGGTGAGAGGTGGGACCAGCGAGGGGGAAGGTGGGTGGGTGAGGGAGAGGGGGGATGAAGGGAGACACTGGGAGGGGAGAGGTAGGACCAGTGAGGGGGAAGGTGGGTGGGTGAGGGAGAGGGGGGATGAAGGGAGACACTGGGAGGGGAGAGGTAGGACCAGTGAGGGGGAAGGTGGGTGGGTGAGGGAGAGGGGGGATGAAGGGAGACACTGGGAGGTGAGAGGTGGGAGCAGTGAGGGGGAAGGTGGGTGGGAGGGGAGAGGGGGGATGAAGGGAGACACTGGGAGGTGAGAGGTGGGACCAGTGAGGGGGAAGGTGGGTGTGTGAAGGAGAGGGGGGATGAAGGGAGACACTGGGAGGGGAGAGGTGGGACCAGTGAGGGAGAAGGTGGGTAGGTGAGGGAGAGGGGGGATGAAGGGAGACACTGGGAGGTGAGAGGTGGGACCAGTGAGGGGGAAGGTGGGTGGGAGGGGGAGAGGGGGGATGAAGGGAGACACTGGGAGGGGAGAGGTGGGACCAGTGAGGGGGAAGGTGGGTGGGAAGGGGATAGGGGGGATGAAGGGAGACACTGGGAGGTGAGAGGTAGGACCAGTGAGGGGGAAGGTGGGTGGGAGGGGGAGAGGGGGGATGAAGGGAGACACTGGGAGGGGAGAGGTGGGACCAGTGAGGGGGAAGGTGGGTGGGTGAGGGAGAGGGGGGATGAAGGGAGACACTGGGAGGTGAGAGGTGGGACCAGTGAGGGGGAAGGTGGGTGGGTGGGGGAGAGGGGGGATGAAGGGAGACACTGGGAGGTGAGAGGTGGGACCAGTGAGGGGGAAGGTGGGTGGGTGGGGGAGAGGGGGGGGATGAAGGGAGACACTGGGAGGTGAGAGGTGGGACCAGTGTGGGGGAAGGTGGGTGGGTGAGGGAGAGGGGGGATGAAGGGAGGCACTGGGAGGGGAGAGGTGGGACCAGTGAGGGGGAAGGTGGGT